>NC_056725.1:863287432-863482432 GCF_019279795.1 Protopterus annectens
TCAGTGAGGCGCTTTCGCAGCCCCTGATACCCGCTACTTTCGAGTCGCAGGCCTCTACCGAGACCCATGTGGAGTCTGGCATGCCACGAGATTCTCAGAGTATTGTACCCGTGGATGTCTCTCCCTCGGATGGGTCCGGAGCCGCTGAGCAGGTACCGGCTTCTGAGGGTGTTTTCAGGCCTCAACATTTCTATATAAAACCAATGCCATCTTCAAAAACAAAGGCAAAAGCAACTTTTGAGGCTAATAAAATCGACGCATGAGCCACATGCTCAGGCCTCTATGCCTAAAAAACAGATGATTAAAATGGCTGAAGGCTTAATTACCTTGATCAGAGGTTCCCAACCCCCCCCCCCATTAAGAGGCCAAAGCAAGACACTGATTATGAATCTTCAGATCAAGTTTCTATTTCTTCTGATTCCTCTTCTGATCAGGAATTTTCTATACCACCCTATGAGGATTCAGATGCAGAGTAATCCATCCCATCTGCATCTCCTCCTGAAGATTATTCTTTTGGAGAAATCTTGCATACTTTAAGGGAACATTTTCATTGGGAGAGTCAGGATTTCTCAGAATCAAAAAAGAGGCTTAGGGATTTCCTTCTTCTTCCTCAGCATAGGCCTTTGGCTATACTTCCTGTATTAGACATTGTTGATGTGTTTTCGGAATCAAGCATTGCTCCTGATTCCCTACCTCCGGCTCCTAGTAAGCCAGACAGATATTACAGGGTTCCTTCATGCATCTGTCTGCAGTGGGTTATCTCCAGTCTACCTCACTTCGGGCAGCTGCCGAAAAGTCTGGGTCTGGTCTCTGCTGGATTGATGTCGCACACGGCTCGCCGAAGCTGCTGTGAATGAGGTATGGTAAGGCATCATCAGCCGCGCCATTCTCAGTCTTTCTTGCTGCGCGGTGCCCAGCAGAAGCTGTGTTTAAAGTGCGGTCGGTCAGATCCAGAGATTTCGGGTCCCAGAAACACACTTTCATTTGTATAAGGCTCCTATTGCTGACCCTGAAACTATCTCTCAGGGTCCCAAAGGTGTAGCAGCTGTAACAGCTAAGAATCCCCTCCCCTCTGATAGAGATTCCAGGGTGCTGGATAGATGGGGAAAGAAGGTTTATACTTCTGCAACCTTGGCAATTAGGGCCTTAAACTGCCAGTTAGGTCATATGACTGGAACCCGTGATCAGAAGGCATGCATGGTTAAAACATTACAGGACACAAACAGACAGACAACACACACAGGAGGAGAGTTTCACTTCACACAACCTCTACCAAAGAGATGCCAACCCCCAACCCAAATAGGACAAATCAAACAACCACTAAGAATGATGAGAGCTATAGAAAAGATACCACCTATGGAACAGACAGGATTTTTACTCAGACTTTTCCTGGTACCAAGAAAAGAAAACCAATCTTCAAGATGGCATTTCTCACAGCAGAAAAAAAAAAGCAACTACCACTCTATTTTTCAGGGCAGACACACACAGAACACCAGTGTACAGTAGAAAAGTCCTGCAAGTCCCTGGGTTACATGGCATCCTGCATAATATGCTCGGTCACATCTCTCTCTCTCTCCTCCGGTTCCTTTAACACAAAAACAGACAAGATCCAAGATCCTACATCCAAACTTGAAAACAGCTGGCTGCCTGAAATGGAATATAAAAAAAAAAAATAAGTTTATCCCAGAGAGGGTTAAAGACATTACTGGAGAGGCTCAGAGACCATACAAGGAAGACTTACTCAGCCAAATGGAAAAGATAATATCAAAATGGATAGGAAATTGCATTAGATTTTGTTACTCTTGTTTGTATATATATATATACATTTTATTTTGTTTGTCGCTACTGTTTGGAATCATTTGCATTTATCCAAATTTAGCCTTCCTAGGGCACCTGGCATCTGGGGCAAGAAACACTGAGGAAAACTACATTTATGGTAGGTACAAAACTGTACTTTCCTGACTTTCATATGCTTAAATATCATGGGATTATTGAAACAGAAAATGGTGTTGATTTCTGAATGTGTGGAAAACAAAGAATTACAGGTGGTACAGCGGTAGCGTTGTTACCTCACAGCAAGAGGTTCTCCCATTCGATTCTTGGCTTGGCTTGGGAATGCCTTCTGTGTGGAGTCTGCATGTCCTCCCCGCGGGAGGGTAGCGTTCGAAAGACATGCGTGCGTAAATGGGCATGCCTTCATTGAAGGTTGGGCGTCGAGCCGGCACCTCGGCATTTCGTAAAAATCTACTGCCAGTCATTAGCGGACCGGAGTTCCGCTGTGGCGACCCCTTACCGGGAAAAAGCCGAAAGACAAACAACAACATTGCATGCTGCAGAACAGGTTGGAAAGCATACTTTGCAATGTGGTTTTGATTCCTTGAAGGCCTCTTGCAGGGCCGCAGTTACTGGATCTGTGATTAGAAGGCATGCCTGGCTCAAGGAGCAAAATCTGCCTGATTATGTTAAAACTAAATTGTTGGATGCACCTTTACAGCATGATATTGTTTGGTAATAAGGCAGAAGAGGTTTTAAAGAAAATGGAAGACAAAGCTAAATCTATGCAAACTATAAAATATTTCTTACAAGTGCAGCCACCCAGATTAAGTAGACACTGGCCTACAAAAAATTGGTCCTTTCCTGTGTCAGACAGAGCCTCATGGGGCAAGTCCAGGTGCTCAAAATGCTCTAGATACCAATCACAGAGTTCTTACAGGTCAAAGCAATGGGGTGCCTCTACCTCCAAATCTGGAGGAAACAAAGCACAATCCTACAGTAAACAGTCTCAATGACTTCCCTCTGCCATCACCAAGCACTTATCTTTTGGCAGCCCCCTTAGGGGGAAAATTAGCACTTCATGCTCAAAATTGGCAGTTAATAACCCAGGACAAGTGGGTATTAAACATAGTATCCCAGTGATACGGATTTAATTTCCATACCTTGCCAATTCCAAACAGTTGACCAGATCTGCCACAAAATCAGTGGGCAGAGGCACAGAAACAAGTTACGTCCCTCATGGATATGGGGGCTATTCAACCAGTACCAGAACAGGAAAAAGGACAAGGGTTTTATTCAAGACTGTTCCTGGTACCCAGAAAAGACAATGCATGGCGCCCAATATTGGATTTATCGATTTTGAACACATTCCTGGACGTACCAAAATTCAAAATGCTGACTTTGCAACAGCTTCTGCCCATGCTGGGCAAGAACGCTTGGTTAGTGACTCTAGACTTAAAAGAGGCATACCTGCATATCCCAATAAGGGAATCGTGCAGAAGGTACCTCAGTTTCAAGGCTGGTTTTATGCACTACCAATTCTCTGCACTGCCCTTTGGCTTATCTACTGCGCTCAGGGTCTTTACAAAGTGCCTGGCACCAGTAATTGCATTTTGCATACAAAGAAGCATACATATCTGTCCTTACTTGGATGACTGTCTCATTCAAGCAGAAAACAAGGACATTCTTCTTCAACATCTGGTGTTTGTAAAAAGGCTTCTAACATGCCTAGGGTACACAATAAACAAAAAGAAATCACAACTGGTACCCACTCAAAAGATTTCATCCCTGGGTGCAAGCTTGAATACAACTGCCCAGATGGCTTACCTTACACCAGACAAGCAAAGGCAACTGACTATTTACTTCAAACAGATGGCAACGAAAACCCAGTTATTTACAAGACAAATTCTGCAGGCTTTGGGGTTCATGGCATCCTGCATTCTACTAATTCCATATGCAAGACTGCATATGAGGAAGCTACAGTGGTATCTAAAAAGTTTATGGAGTCAACATTGTCACAGTCTGGAAACAATGATTCCTCTCATTCCCTGCCTACACCAGGAGTTTCTTTGGTGGGCAGAGACATGTCACCAGAACATGGGATGGTCTTTCACTCTACCCCCTGCCACCCAAACCCTAACTACAGAAGCATCAGGCTATGCTTGGGGAGCCCACCTGGCGGGGAGATGCATTCAGGGCATATGGAGCCCAAAACAAATGTATCTGCATATCAACCAGAAAGAGATGTTAGCTGTTCAGAATGCCCTGACAGCCTTCAAGGACTTACTTCATCCAGGACAACTACTGATAAAGATGGACAACACCACGGTTATGTGGTACATAAACAAGCAGGGGGGTACACATTCCTACCCCTTTTGCAGACTAGCCATAGCATTGTGGGACACAACCTTGACTTACCAAGTACATCTTCAAGCTCAGTTCCTGCCAGGAAAACAAAATACTCTGGCAGACGACCTAAGCAGAAATCTTATGGACCCTCATGAGTGGAAACTGGATCCACAAATCTTCAGCATGATAACAGAGAAATGGGGGAGGCCGGACATAGATCTATTTGCCTCTCCCCAAAATTATCATCTGGACAAATTCTGCACAAGGACTTATCACAGACAAGCATGGAAAGTGGATGCCCTATCCTTCAGATGGAAAAACCTGTCAGTCTACGCCTTTCCTCCTCTGCCTCTTCTTCCCAAGGTCTTACTAAAGGTCAGACAGGAAAAACCAAAAATGATCCTAATTGCCCTGGACTGGCCTCGTCCGCACTGGTACCCAATTCTAAGGAATATGTCTCAACTCCCTCCTTGGTACTTGCCTCAAACACCTTATCTACTGTCTCAGCAGAGCAATCAAATTCTACACAATCAGCTCCAAACTCTGAACCTGGCAGCATGGTTGATCATGTAATTATTCAAACACCACCTCTCAGTAAATCTGTGATGGATGTCATTTTGGAAGCCAGAAGGCCTAGTACTAGAAAATCTTATGCTGATAAATAGAAGAGATTCTGTGCTTGGAACCAAGCACAAGGAACGGAAACAGCAAAGCCAAATATTCCTCAGATTTTACAATACTTGACTGAAATGCTTGACAAGGGCTTATCTTTTTCATCAATAAAAATCCATGCCACTGCCATCTCGGCTCATTACAACACAGAGCCTCCTCTCTTTTCTCATTCTCTGCTAAAACAGTATCTTAGAGGGGCCAAAAATTTAAGGCCTCCCAGAAGATCATCAACTCCTGCATGGGACCTCAATTTTGTGTTGAAAAAGCTTTCCCTGCCTCCATTTGAACCAGCAGCTACTGTGGATATAAAGTTTTTATCTTGGAAAACAGCTTTCCTCCTGGCAATCACTTCAGCAAGAAAGGTTTCAGAACTACAGGCCCTCATGGCTGTGGAGCCTTTTATTACATTTTACCCGGACAGGGTGTCCCTCAAGACTAATCCTTCCTTTATGCCTAAGGTGGTATCCAGTGTGGCTCTTAACCAAACTATTCACATGCCAATGTTTTACCCAAATCCACAGAACAAGGGAGAGCGGATTCTGCATTCCTTGGACGTACACAGACAACTAAGATTTTACTTAAACAGGACCAAATCTCTAAGAAAGTCTGAGCAGCTACTGCTGGCATTCGCTGCAGGATCAGAGGGGAAGGCTATTTCAAAGCTATTTCAAAGTGGATAAGCCACTGCATTCATTTCTGCTACTTGCATCATGGTAAACCGGTGCCCAAGGGAATCAGGTCACATTCCACCAGGGCTTTATCTACCTCAGCAGCTTTTCTCAGAGGGGTGCCAACCAGAGACATTCTAGAAGCTGCTACTTGGAGCTCTGTTCATACTTTTACAAAGCATTATCATTGCCTCTCTCCTCTAAGTCCAGGGCAGGCTTTGCCACTGCAGTTCTGCAGGGCCTTATAGTCGCTCCTAATGCTATTTAGTTCCAGCCTCCCATCCATAGCTTTGGGATTCTACCCAAATGTAATGACTGCAACAGTGAAACACGAAGAACATAGTATAGTTGTGTACACTTACCATTAATGTAGATGTTCGAGTGTATTCACTGTTGCAGTCCGGGTTACCCACCCGCCATCCCCCTTTTTTCTAGAACTTCTCTTTCCTTCACTATATTCTACAGCCTTTGTGGTGTATTTGCTTTTAGATGAAGGTAAAGTTTATGTTGTTACAATTGCATTTATATATATAGATATATTTATATATTTTTGCTCCCCATTTGTGGGGCACCTGACATCTGGGGCAAGAAAAACTAAAGAAAATGGCGTCGGCTGCATGTTTTATACCCCTGACGACCTGAAGTCATGGAAGAAGAGACAGCAACTGATGCAGGACCCAAGACTTTGATATTCAGGCCGACTGAGGGCAACCTGTCAGTAGATTACCCATATTTAATGACTGCAACAGTGAATACACTCAAACATCTACATTTATGGGTAAGTGTAGACAACTGTACTTTTTCTAAGCAGCTGATGGTACAGCAAGGGCAGCAGGCGTTCACATTGCAAGGTCAGTCCTACAAACCTCCATATCTGTTTTTTCATAGAGACAGAATATCTTTGTGAACAAATCCTCATTTCCTTCCAAAGGTGGCCTCTGATGCAAACCTTAATCAAACAAATAACCTACCGGTATACTTTCCAAAGTTCTCAAACAAAGGGAAATGAATGTGCCTTACATTTGCTAGACATTCATTGTCAAATCTGGTTTTCCTTACACTGGAATAGAGAAATCAGAAAGTCTGACTAACTTTTTCTTGCCTTCTCAAAAGCTAAATGGGGTCAAGGAATTTCTAAAGTAACATTGCCCAGGTGGTTTTCAGACTGCATTACTTGTGTTTATGGGAAGATGGGATTGACTTTACTTGGCAAACCACAGGGAGTGGTGGCTACCTCCACTGCCTTTTTGGGTAGGATTCCAGTTGAGATTTGTGCTGTTACTACTTTGTCTGTTGTTCATACTTTTCTGTTACACTGCATGTTGGATGTACAGTCCCAGTCCTGTACAGCCTTTGGCTACACCGCACTTAGGAATATCCTTCCTTGAGACCACTCATGTTTAGGTTGCTTGGCAATCTATCCCATTTGTTAAACCAGATAAAAAAGACATTGGAGACGAAAGTTATGTGCATACAGTAACAATAGATCTGTGTTGTCTTGTTTCATCATCTAAAATCTATCCCCCATCCTATTATCATTCTTAGACTCCCATCTTATTGTTTGGACCTGACCAGAAGGTTTGTCTTTTTTGCACAGCCTTTTTGCTGTTTTAAATGCCATGTTTGTTAACTAGGGGACTCAGGTCCATGTTCATGTTTTTCTTAGAGAAAATCTAAAGCTATAAACAGGTGAATTCAGTATGAGGTAGTCTGGGGAACGGAGGGAATTAAGGGTAGAGGAGGAATTAGGGTCCTGGATCCAAGCTCTTGAAAAAACACCAAATTTGGATATGATAAACCATTGTTGAACCGGACAAAGCAAGACAACATGGAACTATTGTTATGGTAAGTACATAACTTTCAATGTTTAGAACTGTGGTGCTTGTGGCGTGTTTTAAAAAAAAACAGAACCAAAAGGGAATGATAGCACCAAAAAGGAGGAGCATATGCCACACAAAATTCAGTTATTATGGTTGAAGTTGGGCATGAACTTACAAACTGAATTATCTCAATACAAGAATCTTAATTTTTTTTTTTTTTTTTTTTTTTTTTTGTAGATTGCTGTTCAAAGTATCTTTTGGTAGTGAATTTGAGAGACACCACTTCACATTCAGTGTTTACATTGGTGAGGGCTATATTTTCAAGGGCTGGTATACTAGAAAAAATATCTGAAAGTAAACTTCAGTTTGCTTTCAAGAGTTTGCCCACATTACTTTCAATCCACATGCCAATACCCAGAAAGGTGGAAAAGCTGATTCAGAAACTGAAGAGCATTCTAAGAAAGTGTTGGATTTGGTTGCCTCCTCTGTAGTGAGCACCACATATAACACAGTTAAAGTTTTAAAGCTTTTTTTATTTTTGTGATTACAAAAATTTGAAATAAAATTATTGTCTGTCAGTATCTTAGTTTTTAAATGATGGTAGAAACAATGGAAATCCTAGCTGAAAAACTTGATTGTTTGGCAAAATGTGAAAAAAGAATTAGGAGCCACCACAATGGTGTTCTGTAGATGGTAGAAGTTGTGATTCAACTGAATGTGAAAGAACTAACAAAGGGTTTGGAAGAAGTGAAGTTTGGCTAGTTGCATATTCCAGGACTGATGGAAGGGTACAAAAAGACACAATATTGAGTTTTGCACAATTAGCAGGTCATCAAAATGCTAGTCAAGCAGCATGTGACTAAAATACAAAATAGAATGTAAGTGTTGTATGGCCAGATAGAAAATGTAGATCAGCAACTAGTTGTAAATAAGGATAAGGGTTGGAGAGAGAATTAGAGACCAACTGCAATGTTAGAAGGAGAGACAGAGGAGCTAGATATATTACGGCTGTAAAAACTAAGATGGTGCAGTGGAAGTGGACAAGTTTCAAAAATCTATACCATATAGAGAATTCCTTAGGGTAAAGAGGTTGTGCAGCAATCCTGTAGATAAGGAAAATGAAATGGAAGAAACTTTTTATAAGTTTTGTGAGAGAGGATATTTAAGAGCAGAAATGGAACAGGGATTGGAAAAAGCGATAAAGTGGAGTCAGAGGAGTGGCAATAAACAAAGGAAGGAAAATGAAGGAGAGCAAGAAAGTATTTATTTTCCACATTTTCTGTCTTTTCAGAAATAGTAAAAGAGCAAGTAAAATACTCTTGGCTAAGATTAAAAAGGGAAGTTGATTTTTTACAAAATAAGAATATTAGCTTCTCCTATAGGAGAGGAAGAAGCATAAAAGATTTCTTAGTACATGTGAAGTTTAGAATGCCTCAAGTAGGGCTAGTTCTATCACCAGAAATGTTAGGTACATTTCCTTGTGGAAAATGTAGTATATGTGAGTTCATAGTAAAAGAATTCACAGACATTAATGGAAAAAAGTTCCAAGTTAGATGTATGTATGGTTGCAACACAGAGAAAATTATGTATGGATTAAAAATGTCCATGTAAAAAATTATGTGTGGGGGGAAGTAAAAGGCGGTTTTCATGTAGACTAAAAGAAGATATAAGAGATATACGAAAAGGCAAATCAGCTAGTCCAGTAGCAGTTCATTTTAAAGAATTTCATAATAGTAACCCGGAGGGGTTGCAAGCAACTATTCTGGAAAAAGTAGAAATTAATGAATTAATGGTAGAACAACATATAAAAAAATGTACTTAGAAAGAAAGAAAACATGTTGATTTTGAAGTTTGATACTGTGTGCCCTAAAGGCCTAAATCAAGAATGGATAAAATACCACACTTGAAGGAAATCAGGTCCAGCCTCAGCAAAACTTCAAACAATTTATTCCACAAGAAGACAGACCAAATAAATCAAGAATGCACTTGGAAGTGTTTGGTATAATGCAATTTAGTAACTGGTAATTGTTTAATTGTTTTTTCTAATGAAGTAATTAATTTAATGTAAAGAGTATAAAAAGCTTTGTTTTTTATTTGTGTGACTGTACTCTGTTAAAGTCTGATGTTAAGTTGTCAATCTCGCCTTCATTCTTGGTGGATGGGTTCGGAGCTGAACCTCGGCTCCGACTCGGCCTATACCAAAGCTCGAGAGCTAATTTTACCGGCTCGAGGCAACCCTATATCCCATGATGCTAGGCGGTAACTACCTAGATCTCATTTGCTGCTTACGCTAGCGAGGTGCTCTTTTTACCGGCTCACAGGTTAGTGACTTTTTTCAGTAAAATCTTAAGTCTTCTCCTAGTTTTTCCCTAGTATGCTAATATATATTCTTAAATAGGCTAGTTTCTCAGTTAATTTAAATTTTTAGTCCCTTTTTTTATCCCTATCCCTGTCATACTCCCCACCCTAGGTTAGGTCTTAGGCCCTTCCGTTTTATTCTTAATTCCCTCACAGGGATTCTTAGCTGTGTGAGTGTTCCTTTAGTATCCCTGTATCCCTATTTGTTGGAGTGTGTGTGTGTGTGTGTGTGTGTGTGTGTGTGTGTGTGTTTTTCTTCTATCCTTGTTGTTTTTCCTTTCGACAACAATATGTCGAAGGAGGCAAAGGTCTCAGGCTTCAAGAAGTGTGACTCGTGCTGTCAGAAGATGTCTCTGACAGACGGTCACACTTCTTGTGTTTATTGCCTGGGACCCCTGCACCTGCAGGACTCTTGCTCGGTGTGCCATGCATTCAGCCCAAGAGTCCTGCAGAAGCGCAGGAATAAGTTGATCCTAAGGGGCTTATTAAAGCCCGAAGGTTCCCTGGCTAAGTCCGTGCTGGGGAAGCCTTCGAAGCCACCTAAACCGTCAGCTCCGAGCTCTAAGCCTTCGGATGGTGGCTCACCTTCTGCAACATTATCGGCTCCGGCCGGAGCCGATACCTCTGTGTCGCAGCTGCCTTCATCGGCTCCAGCCCGAGCCGATACCTCTAAGACTCTGTCTTTACAGTCGGCTCCGGCTGGAGCCAACATGTCTACGGCTCCATCGGCTCCATCAACCTTGATGCCCTCCACGCGCAAGAGGTCCAGATCTCCATCTCTGGAGTCTATCCATTCGGCTCCGAGGTCACTGTTACTCTCGGAGCAGAGCCATCGGAGCCATTCCTCTCGGTCTTCCAGGCTTTCCGATCATGACCTTGAGAGGGTGGTAAGCAGACGATTAAAGTCTCAGGCACTGGCCCAAATGCTTCACAGCCCGTCTCATTAGACAGTGGCTACGTCCATACAACATACTATTCCTCCTTCGACTCTACCCCAGTGTTCGGAGCCGGAGCTCCTCGGAGCCGTGATCGTTTTGACGTCGGAGCCGATACCTCCCCCTTCGGCTCCATCGTCTGCTCCGATCTCGTCCATGGTGCCATCTTTGGAGGGATCCAGGCACTTGGACTCTCTCGCCAACTCTGAGGGGGCGAGTGGCATCAGACCCTTGTCCGACCCCGTTCTCCCTCTCAGAGCGTCGACGTTGGAGAGTTCGGCCCCGACATCGGCTTTGGAGCTGTCCCTGTCAGTGCCGGCTGGGGTTCCTAGCTCTTCGGAGCGGGAGCTCTCTAGCCTGCCTGATAGGGGTGCCTTCGAGGTCATGAGGAGCGTACTGGCGCCAGTGCCTGCTCTACGGTCAGCTCCATCATCTCCTCCCACTGTAGTGCCTGCTGAGGTCTCTTCCCACTCTCTCGCCCCTGGCCATCGAGATCCAACGCCTCAGGTTTCCCCATTGGGAATATCCTCCTCTTCCGAGGTTTCTCCTGATCCGTCAGGTGAACCCCCGCGTAAGAGGACATGTAAGAGGAAGCATGTTGACTCCCCTGAGTCCGTCACATCTGATACCGACTTGGATGAGTCGGAAGGATCCCCAAGGTCCCCCTCTGAGGATGTCTCCTTCTCTGACATCCTTGAAATCCGTAAACAGAGGGAGAACTGGTCTTCCCTTAATCCTTCCGAGGACGAGTCGGTTTACCTGGAGGCTTTTGGTTCTCGACTCTCCACCTCCTGGGTGTCTCCGCCCTTCCACCCCCTTATGGAAGTGGTGGCACGGAAGGCGTGGACGGCCCCTGATTCGATGGAACCCATCCCAAGAAGGCCTTCTAAATTTATAACAGCCCCTTCTGATAAGCAATTTTTATCTAAAGGTGTCCCAGTTGATGCCATGGTGGTGGCGGCAGCCACTAAGAAGGAACTGGCTGATCCTTCAGTGCCTATACATCCACCTAACAAGGAATCTAGGACAATGGATAGGTACGGCAAGCGGATGTTCTCGTCAGTGACCTTTGCCATGCGGTCGCTGAACTACTTATGTCACTTCACACGTCTTCAAAGAGACATTCTTAAAGAACTGGGTGAGGTCTTACAGGATCCATCAACTGCTGGGTCTCAGGACAAAGTTAACTCATAGCTAGGAACCCTGAATTCCATTGTCAACTCCTCCATGCGGCTTATTTCATATGCAGCCGATGGAGCGAGTAGGGCCGCAGGCACAGGTGTGGCTTTGAGGCGTCAAGTCTGGATGCGGCTTTGCAACTTCGCAGACCCCTTCAAGGCATCTTTCACTAACTCCCCCTTTGATGGTTCATCATTGTTTGGACCTCAAGTGAAAGATACTTTGACCAGATGCGAACAAGATGGCAAGACTCTTTCTGCCGTAGGAGTCCGTTTTTCAACCCCATCTAGACCATATCCTAAGGGTCAAAAGGGTGGAAAAATGTGGTTCCGTAAATCACAAGGAGTCACGCCTGATGCAAGAGGTCAGTTCACCCCTAGAGGCAGAGGGGGAACAACAACAACAAACGCCGTCCAAGAGGCAGAGGGGGGTCCGCAGAACCAGGGTAGCAGAGAAATCCTCTCTGACAAACCCTTCCAGCATCCCTGAGGTGCTGCCCGACTTGTCCACCTTCGGAGGCAGTCGGGGGAAGATTATCGCTGTACCCACAAGCCTGGCTCTCTCTCACTCAAGACAAATGGGTGCAGTCGATCATATCCGAGGGTTACAAAATCCCCTTTATCCAAACCCCAACGATTCAAATGGGGTCTCTTCCAGACATTCCACCCAGTCTAAGGGAACAAGTAGCACTAGAAATCTCAAAGCTGCTAAAAAAGAGAGCCATCCAGCCAGTCCCAGCAGACCAGCAAGGATCCGGAGTCTACTCAAAGTTCTTTTTGGTACCAAAAAAAACAGGGGACTAGAGGCCAATATTGGATCTCAGCAAGCTAAATAAGTTTAAAAGAACGAGGTTCCGGATGGTCACGCTACAGTCCATTTTACCCCTTCTGGGCAAGGACAATTGGATGTGCTCAGTGGACCTTCAGGATGCGTACTATCACATCAAAATGCACAGGCGCTCCATAAGGTTTCAGTTCCACACACCTTTCTAAACCACGATTTAAGCACAAAAACACAAATCCAAGCACTTTTTACCAGTGTTTCTTTTTTTTCTTTATTAGCTCTCGATTTGGTACCTCGGCCTTTTGCCTTCAAGGATCGCAGAAAGTGTATGCTTCACACATCTTTTTATACAAATGCATACACATTCAATAAGCAATTAGCACAAACAGCTTATCCAGTTATACAATTATTCAATTTTAACAGCTGAAATCAATGAATGTGTATGCATTTGTATAAAAAGATGTGTGAAGCATACACTTTCTGTGATCCTTGAAGGCGAAAGGCCGAGGTACCAGATCGAGAGCTAATAAAGAAGAGAAAGAAACACTGGTAAAAAAGTGCTTGGATTTGTGTTTTTGTGCTCCAGAAGGTTTCTCCGCTTCCGGCTGGGAGCCAGTCACTACCAGTTCAGAGCCCTGCCCTTTGGTGTCACTACAGCCCCCCGAGTGTTCACCAAATGTATGGCAGTGGTTACAGCTCACCTGAGACGTCAAGGATTCCAGGTGTTTCCATATCTAGACAACTGGCTCCTCACTGCCACCACCAGGCGTCAACTTCTTCTAGCCAGAGATTACACCATCCACATTTGCAAAGAACTAGGTATCTCTCTAAATTTCGAAAAGTCTGCCTTGTCGCCTTGTCAGTCTATTACCTTCATAGGCGCCACCTTGGACATTGTTCAGCTCTCAGCAACGTTAACAGAACAGAGGGTCTTAGATATTCAAAATCATGTTCACGTCCTTCTTCAGAACAACAGAATTCAGGCCAGGTATGTTCTGAAAGTAATAGGTCTCATGGCGGCAGCCATCACGCTTCTTCCCCTTGCCCGCTTTTACATGCGGCTTCTTCGATGGATGGTTTTCACCCAGTGGTCCTTCCAACAGCTCCCTATGACACACGCGATCTTAATAACTCTATCTTGCAGAAAACATCTATCTTGGTGGATGGTCTCCCCTCAAGTCCATCAAGGCAGACCTTTTACCCCCCCCCCCGGTCGCCACAGTCACAACGGACGCCTCCCTGATTGGGTGGGGTGGGCATTTTCAGGGCAGGACAGTCCATGGCATATGGCAACCCTTCGAATGCCACTTGCACATAAATGTCCTGGAGATGAGAGCAGTGCTTTTGACGTTGCAAGCCCTCCAAGACTCCCCTGAGGACTATTGCAATTCAGATGGACAATATGTCTGTAGTATGGTATATCAACAAGCAGGGCGGAACCAAGTCCTATCCCCTGTGTCGAGAAGCACTCAGACTCTGGCAATGGGCGATCTCTTCTCAGCGGTTTCTGATAGCAATGCACATCCCCGGGAAGTCCAACGGCATAGCGGACAGGCCTAGCAGAGCTATTCTCATGCCTCACGAGTGGTCTCTCAAGCAATCGGTGATGGACAAAATTTTTCGGAAGCGGGGGTTTCCTTGCTGTAATCTTTTTGCAACACCACAAAACAGCAAGTGCCTCGACTTCTTCACTCTCTTCCCCCTTCCAGGCCATCCCCCCAGAGATGCTCTAGTCCACGATTGGCCTCGGGGACTTCTTTACGCCTTTCCCCCTTTTCCATTAATCACACAGACAATTCAGAAAGCTACCACCTTGAGGGCCAAGATGATCCTCATTGCCCCTTATTGGCCTCGACAGATATGGTTCCCCTTCCTGCATCGCTGTCTTTTGGAGCAGCCTTGGCATCTGGATCCAATGCCAGATCTTTTGGCCCATCAATCAGGGCAGCTGCACCAATCCCTCCAATCTCTCAACCTCACAGCTTGGTTGCTCCACTTCCTTCTTAGCCAGGCTTCCAATGATTTCAAATTCTATCCGGGATATTATTGTAGCTTCCCTTAAGTCTTCCACCAGAAGGATCTATGCTAGTAAATGGCAACGTTTTTCCTTTTGGGCAAAGGCTAGGAACATAGATCCCTTCACTGCTCCAATACACTCAGTCTTGGATTTCTTAGCCGAAATCTTTCATTTAGGATCTTCTTCCTCCACAGTAAAAGTTCAGCTAGCAGCCATTTCAAGTTTTCACATAGGCTTGTCGGACTCCAGCATCATGTCCCATAAGCTTTGCAAGGCATTCCTCAGAGGTATATTTTTACTCAGGCCTCCAATCAAAGACCCCCCACCACAGTGGGATTTAAACTTAGTTTGAACATCCTTGATTCTCCCTCCTTTTGAACCTGCGGCCTCCTGTTCCTTGAAGTTACTTTCCTGGAAGACACTATTCCTGGTCGCCATTACATCAGCTAGGAGAGTATTTAAACTTCATGTCCTCTGCACTCGCCCTCCATATTTAGTGTTCCATAAAGACAGAGTTTCTCTAAGAACTATCTTAGAGAATCTTTTTTACCCAAGGTGGCTTCTCAGACAAATTTAAATCAATCTATTGATCTTCCAGTTTTCTTTCCTAATTATTCAAACAAGGCGGAGCAAAAACTACATTGTCTGGACGTTCATCGTCAGCTCCGCTACTATCTGGACAGAACTAAACAATTCAGGAAATCTGATCAACTCTTTTTATCTTATGCAGAAAGTAAAAAGGGTCTTCCGGTATCCAAAGTAACCCTGTCTAGGTGTCTGTCTTCTGTGATAACCTGTATTTATCAACTCAGAGGTAAAGAATTGCCTTCCAGGCCAAGAGCCCACTCAACCAGAGCGTTGGCTACATCTACAGACTTTCAAGCTAGATTACCAATAGACACTATCTGTGCGGCAGCCACATGGGCCTCTCCTCATACCTTCGTTACACATTACAAATTGGACATGGCCTCCAGAAACAGGGCAAATTTTGGTTCCACCGTTCTCAAGAGTCTGTTCCAATGAGCCACCCAGGAAGAAGGTGCTAGGGACACCGTTCCATCCAGCAAGAATGAAGGCGAGATTGACAACTTAACACGGAGAAGTTATGTACCTACCATAACGTTCCATGTTAGTTGTCTTCTCTCGCCTTCTTTCTTGCGTCCCACCCACCATCCCCCTAGCCTGGACAGACCGAGAGGTTTTTCCCTCCTTCCAAGGGACCTTATCTTGCACTATTCCAAGCTGTTCAGACAGTTGGTCCTGGGGTAGATACAGCTTCAGGTAGTGATATTTGGGGAGTTCTCCTTTCTCCTCCTCCACCTCAGAGGGGAGACTGAATTGGCTATTGTTTTTCAGCTACCAAACGAGATCTGGGTAGTTACTGCCTAGCATCATGAGATATAGAGTTGCCTTGAGCCGGTAAAATTAGCTCTCGAGCTTTAGTATAGGCCGAGTCGGAGCCAAGGTTCGGCTCCGAACCCATCCAGCAAGAAAGAAGGCGAGAGAAGACAACTAACATGGAACGTTATGGTAGGTACATAACTTCTCATTCACAGCCGAGGCACTAGAGAGAGAATTTTCGTATATTTTTAATATTAAAAAAAAAAAAAAGAGTTATTTTTTCACTTGTCGGTTCTGTGTGGTATTCGTTCAACTGTAAGCTGTTTTTTGGTGTGGTTTATGAAGTTTCAAAAATTGGCTTTGGGAACTTGAAAAAGTGTGTCATTTGCCTCTGACTATAAAAGCGAGGACATTTGGCAAATCTGTACTTACTCTTGTACAATTTTAGACAACATATGAAAAATAGTGGATGCTAATACAATTTTGGCAACCAGAGAGAAAGTTTACTGTAGGTATGACAGTACTTGTGGATAGTAATTACTCATATGTGACTTTTCAACAGAGACTACAGCTCATGGTTGTTAAGGAGTACAAGAGATGCAAGTTGAAGTATAGGTTTAGCTTTCCATCAGTGTTGATTTCTGTGGAGGGAGTCTAGGTTTTTACTAATGGTGCGGTAGAAAAGGCATAATTAAAGCAGTTGCCAATGTATTCATTTCATGAAGCAATGGAGACTGAATATGTAAGGATCATAAATCTGGGAGGCTGAGCAGCCAGTTTGTTGTAAGTGTAAGAAAAATGGGAGAAGTTGTGGGAGTCAAACAGAAAATGAAGACTGTTTTGTGTAAAACAAAAGGGAAGAGAGATTATCTGACTATGGACTGTTACGAAAAGAAGGATGCATGAATTTTGATAATTGAATATTTATACGTGTAGAGAAAAGATGCAGCTTTGATAAAATGTAGCCTAAGAATCTGTTATGGAAACTAGAAGTGGGCTATTTCTAAGAGTTACGAGAAATGAAATAAAAAGCAGTTAACAAAAACCCTACATTTATTTTCTTTTTGCATTTGGAATGCATTTTATAGGTTCATAGGTCTTTACTAGGCTAACGAACACAAGGGCCTTTTTAAGCCTAGCCATGCATCCCAAATCTTTGACAAGATATGATACCCTTGATAAGTGTAAGCATGGGCTTGGGAGATTAACCATTTACAGGTAACATAGGTGCCAGACCAGGGCTGACTTTCCGTTTTCCCATCCAATTGTCCAAGTTGCACTTGAATTGGGATGGGGGGAAACTCTCCTTCACATTTTGCTAGATATGTATTTCAGTGATTTTCCTGTTTAGTCTGATCTCTTCTGTAGAACTTTAGAACTTTAGCTCCTGTTTTTCTTTCTAGGAACATAGTATACTTTTGCCAGGTCCCCTCCTGCTTTCTGATGCATTCTCCTCTCTTTTTACCCCAACAATACTACAGATATACAACATCTTATCTTATTAACACACTAATTGTCCAACTAAATATCTGTTTTTTTTCACATGGCTGGCCTGTTCACGTAGTTGCAGTATGCTCCTTTATGCTCACATCCTTTACTTTCCTGTTTTTTTCCTTTTCACTAGACAGAGTTGGAAAAAGTGTTTGGGAGCAGGGATTCATTGCTATGATAGCATGGTAACATTTAAAACCTTTGTTATTCTTAACATAGGTGCCATCCATAGTACTACAAAATAAGAAGAATTGAAGTACAGCAGAGAAGCTGATTTAAAGTGTGACATGGCCCCATCATTGAAGGGAAAAGTTACACACCAGCATTCAGAGGCACCTGCAATTTACCCTTCTCTGCCTCTTCTCTAAATTCTGTAGGTAATTGTATCAGCTGTTTTTATATCTTATTTTACAGAGCTTGGGTATTAAGATCATTTCCACATCAAAGATTGCATATACAGTGGGTATAAGTTGGTTTTACGTGTTTTTACTGATGTAATCTCCTGTGTGGCTGGCTTTCATGTTTAAGCATTCTTGAGTACCCAGTGGTTCAGTTGTACTCCTCCCCATTCTAAAGGGTTTGCCTTATCACTAGTTTACAGTGGCATACCTCACTTTTAGTTCTGTCTTTAATCAGCCACAGCAAAACTCTGCCTCAGGGCATTTGTTTACCTTTGTTGGTCTGGTGTGCAGTTTCATTGGGTTTGAGAAGGCCCAGACTGATTGTCTCCCATATTAGTGGAAGGTGTGGACCGCTTTGCTCTCCTCCGATCACCAATTCCCCAGCCACCTCCAGATCTACACATTTAATCCCACTACTCTCCTCCCACTTCTTAATGACATAACAAACCTGCTTAAAGTTACAGATACATATTAGGCCCATTTCCACACATTCACCCACACCATACCATCCATCACAATAGTATTACCTGCTTACAAAACATATCGCTCACTATCCAACCTCATAGAGCATTTATGTAGTGCCCCCACCCCAGGAATACAAATGCTCAACACAAGAGCACTAGCGATCTCCCACTACTGCTAGAAGGTCTGAATATCCCTCACAGCTGCCTCAGATTTCCTCATCCTGATTATTCCACCTCCCAGGAAAGCTTAAACCAAGAAAAGACTAATACAGCAAGAAAATACTGGCTTATGTCCATCTGCTATTAGGTATGCCAGTGTAGCCAGTTTCTCCTACATTTGATCTTACTTAGTGCTAAACAATACATTAAATGCACTGATCAGATGTTGTCAATTTTCATTATGTTCTCCACTGTTGGGTTTGGATCTGATCACTTTGATCCGACTCAGCCATTGCTAAAGCTCATGGCAACCAAAAATTCTCAAGCTGCTCTCTTACCAATAATGTACCAACCCCAATTACCTTGGATCTCGTTTGCCACTTCAAGCACTAGTGGGACAAGTTAATATATTTCAGATTTTTTCTTCAAATCTGTTTATACTATCCCTTAATTAATTGCTAATTTCCTACTGTTTTTTTCTGTCTATTGTACAATTCTTCTGCACTTCTTAGATACTATTGTTAGTATCTTCTTTATTTTCTATGACTTTGTCATAGATTTCTCATTACCATTGTTGGTATTTCTTTCCATTTTCTCTCTTTCTAATTTTCTTCTTTTTTTAAAAAAAATAAAGTTGTCTTTCTTTCTATACTAAGATTGAGTTTAAGATGACTGATAAAATAAACAGGATCTGGAGTGTTTCTACCCGGGCCTCCGCTGAAAATTGCCTTTGTTCTAAGTTGGACTTACACAATTTAAGAAATGTACTAAGTGTGGGCATAAGGTGCTGATTTATGATGCCCACACACTTTGTGTCTACTATTTAGGGCCACTCCATTTACAACAGCATTGTTCAATTTGTCACAGCTTTAGTCCTTGAGTGTTGGTAGAACACCAAAGTAAGCTTATTCTAAAATGCCTTCTTCCTTTGGGGAATCTATATCGGAGGCTGCTTCTGCTTTTTCCTCTAAATCAAAAACTGTATAAGTTACAAAGTCATTCTCTCCTAAGCCACTGTCCTCCTCCTCATCTTTGGGGTCTTAGATGAAGAGGTCTCCTAAGGAGCCGATCTCAACCCCAGATCCAAAAAAAGCTAACCTTTATGATTCCACTAAGGAAAAAACATCAGATCCGACACTGCCTCAGTTGGAGCTGATAAAGTTAAAACCCTCAGATCTGACGTTGTCTGATCTGAAACCTTTCGAATGTGACTATCAAACTTCCAAAATTTTACCTAGGACTAGGTACTCTCCATCGCTGGATTCAGTTCCTAATTGGGTACCTTCTCCTTTCCTAAAAAGGCCCAGGTCTCAATCCATTTACTCCACTCACTTTTCCAGAAGCCTTACAGAAAAAGACATGCAAAGGCTGGTGAAGACCAGTCACGAGTGGAGTCCCACAGGGTTTGATCCTGGGTCCTCTCCTGTTTGGTATCTACTTCTCTGAAGTCCAGGCCAACACAAAGGGACTCTGGCTGATAACGTTTGCAGACGATTGCAAGTTGGGAGCTATTATTAACCTCTCAAGTGATGTTGACATCCTACAGAGAAGCCTCACTGAGACCAACGACTGGTGTCAGAACCATGGCCTTAACCTCAATGTCAAAAAATGTGTCATCATCCCCTTTGGGAAAAACCCAGTTTCCATGAATTACCACATCGATGGTAGTCCACTAAACACAGAAGGCGTTATAAGAGATCTGGGAACACAGGTTGACAGGAGCCTCTCTTTTGACCACCACAATTGCCACTGTGGTTAGAAAGTTTTTCTATGTGGCACATCTCATTACTAAGGGTTTTGCAACCAGGAAGAAAGAGGTCATTGTCTCCCTCTACTCATCCCTCATTAGGTCAGTCATTGGGTACAATGCCCATTTTGGCATGGACCTCACTAGACACCTGCAAAAACTGAAGAGGCTGCAAAAATACCTCACAAAGAGGATCCTAGGCCTTAAACACTTGTCCTATATGGACAGACTCAAAAAAACTCCCAGCTATTCTCTGTCTCATATCGCCTACTTAGAGGTGATCTCTGCTTGACTTACAAAGCCATGTCTGACCCAGCTCTGTTAGAAATGGTATATCTAAAGAAATCCCAATCCCTCCTCACCACATGCTCCAGAGACCTCAACCTCATTACCACAATCAACAGAACAAGCTGGAGGGACAGGTTCATAACCCAGAGACTGCACATGCTATGGAATAGGCTTCCCATACATGTCAAACAGAGCACCTCACTGGCCCTCTTCAAGAGAAATCTTGAAGAGTGGATGAGAAATAGAAAATTCATCCCAGGGATCACTCCAGTAGCTCTACTCGACAGAGGCACTGGGAACTAAGGTCGGGTGGCACGATGTTAGGGTAATCCTATGGGCTAGGCTTGTAAAGGCTGCAGGGCCATTAGCCTAGTACACACCTATGAACCTAAGAAGATTCTCTTGGCGCAGAGGCAGATTGGTGTTCCTCTAGCTCCTAATCCTGTGGGTCAGGAGATCCGTATCTCTACTACTCTCCCTTTACAGATTCCTCCTCTGACTGCTGTTGCTCCAAAGGTTTTGAATCTGAGCTGTCTAGATCAAGAAACTGGTTCTATTCTCTGAGGGATCTGACTTCATCAGATCCGGAGAGCTGTAGGAGTCGTAGTCTACCTTTCAGATTGGAGGTGTTGCATTCAACTCCGAAGCTTTCAGAGCCATCTCTACACGTCAAAGCCTAAACACTCGATAGCTCAGCTTTGGTTTCCACTTTGGGGGTTTTGCCCTCTGAGCAGTGGAGACCTATGATTCATATGCTCGTTTTCTTGGATCCATTGGTCTCTCTCTGTCTCTCTCTCTCTCTCAGTCTCTGAGCTGCTCTGCCTTTGAGGCTGCAAAGAGAGTATTTTCTGCCTCGACAGATGGATTTTTCCCCCTCAGATCCTAAGACCCCTGCCATGATATCTCAGAACTCAGAGCTTCACCATCTCCCTCCACAAGGACAGCCAGTATTAAAACCCCAGGCTCCTGCTCAGGGAATTGTAATCTCCTCTTCTGATACCTCCCCAGAGCATCCCGCTGAGGAGGTCCCTAGGAAGAGGACTTGTAAGAGGAGAGTCAGACTTCCCAGAGAAGTCTATCACTGAAGATACAGATTTCATTCTAGGCAAATGTGCCCCATGATCACCTCCTGAAGATATCTCCTTTGGACTCATCCTGGAAATCCTTAAGCAAGGAGGTGGTTGAATGCCCAGCAACCCTACGTCTGAGGAATCCCTTCTCCTGGAGGCTTTTGGTACTGGACCCTCTACCTCCTGCGTGACTCCACCCACCAATGAGCTCATTGAGTTGATCTCACAGCAGGCTTGGAAGGAGCCTGAGACCATACAGCCTATTCCTTGCAAACCGGACAAGATAATGGCACCACCTTGGGAGAAGGGAGTTCTTCTTGATGCCATGGTCATTGTAGCTGCCACCAAGAAGGAACTAGCTGAGGAAAGTGCCACTGTCCATCCCCCCAACTGGGAGTTGCAGGCAATAGACAGATTTGGGAAGAGTGTCTATGCTTCAGCGATCTTCATCTTGAAGTCACTGAACTGTTTGGTACATTTCATTAGACTTCAGAGGGATTTGATCAAGGAGTTATCAAATACCCTCTTGGGTGCTGTTTCTGATTAAGTTTAAGCATCTGTTACTTCTCAGCTGATGACACTACAGTCCATATCAAATTCTTCCATGAGGTTGATTTCACATGCAGTGAAGGAACTTGAAGGGCAATGGGTTCAGGCATTTCCATATGGAGACACGCCTGGATGTGCCTCTTTGAGTTTGCAGAGCCTTTCAAGTCTTCATTCATCACTGCTCCCTTTGACGGATTGTGTTTATTTGGCTCCAAAGTAAATAAAACTCTGGCCAAGTGTGAAAAGAATAGAAAGATCCTGTCTGCTGTGGGAGTGCGTTTTTCGACTCCTCAAAGAACCTTTTCCAGAAATCAGCAAGGTGGTCGAAAAATGTTGTTCAAGAAGTCTCAGGGTCCTTTTTAAGACACGCATGGATGGGGTTCCCCCAGAGGCAGAAGAGGTAACTGGAATGGACAGAGATGCTCTCTGTGGCATAGGAGTCCCACAGAACCAGGGTGCCAGAGAATCCTTCTTTGACAAACCCTACCAGCACTCCTGAAGGAAGACCTGGTTGTCCACCTCTGGAGAAATTCGGGGGACATTTATCCCTGCATCAGACAGCCTGGCTAGATATAACAAAAGATAATTGTGGGCAGATCATTTCCAGAGGATATATTATACCCCTTTTCCCTTTCTCCCCAATCCCAAAAAATCCCAGATCTCCTAATCAGTCAGAAGGAACAAGCAGCAATTCAAATACAAAAGCTGCTAGAAAAAGAGTCATCCAAGAGGTCGTACCAGATCAAATATAATGCACAACTTACTCAAGGTTCTTTTTAGTGCTAAAGAAAACAGGGGACTGGAGACCAGCACTGGATCTCTCCAAACTAAACAAGTCAGTTTTGAAGAACCAAGTTTCGGATGGTCACGGTTCAGTCCATTCTACCATTTCTGGGCAAGGGTGACTGGATGTGCTGTATAGACTTTCAGTATGCGTACTATCACATAAAGATGAACAGATGGTCCAGAAGGTGCTTACATTTCCGGCTGGCAGACAGGCATTATCAGTTCAGAGTACTACCCTTTGGACTCATCACAGCCCCCAGGGTATTTACCAAGTGAATGGCAGTAGTAGCAGCTTACCTCAGACTGCAATGATTCCGGGAGTTTCCATATGCAGACGAATGGTTCATTACCACTTCGACCAGGCATCAACTCATATATGCAAGAGATGGGGTTCTCCAGACTTGCTGTCTTCTGGGGATTGCCATAGACTATGACAAATCTTATCTAGAACTGACTCAGACTTTCGAGTTTATAGGATCCATTCTCCATACAACGACAACCATTGTTTTCCTTCCATTACTGAGAGTTCAGACAGTAATATTTCAAGTCAAAAACGTAATATGCAGCACTTCATTTTCAGCCCGACTGGTCCTTCAAGGTCTGGGATCGATGGCAGCAATAACCTTAGTACCTGTCACCAGGTTTTACATGAGAATTCTACAATGGATGTTAACTAATCAATGGTTGAGTCTCTGTCAGCCAGTGTCTTACAAGATAAGAATCACTCACATCGGCAAGAGAGATCTGAAATAGTGGAGTCATTCAAACCAGGTTCTACAAGATTATTCATTCATTCCCCCTCAACCCAAAGCCAAAATGACCATGGACACTTCCCAGGTAGGGTGGGGGGCATTATCTTGGGAGGACAGTCCAAGGTACCTGTCCCCTGAAGAGGCCAATGTGCATATAAATGGCCTGTAGATGAGAGCAGTGCTGTTAGTGTTGCAAGACTTTCAGAATGCTCTCACTTTGGGGACAATTGCAATACTATCTGACATGTCAGCCGTCTGGTACATTTTCTTTTAGCAACACGTGATAAAAGACAAATTGAGCAGGTGCATTCTTCTACCTCACAAATGGTCCCTGAAAAAAAAGATTGAGAAAATAATCTTCCAACTGTGGGGCCAGCCTTGCTGTGATCATTTTCATCCCTGCTGAACAACAAATACAGCAGCTACTTTGCCCTAATCCCCTCACGGGGAGAATCCCCGATGGATACTCTACTTCACGATTGGTCCCCCGGTCTCCTTTATGTGTATGCTCCCACTCCATTAATACAGAAATGTCTTCAGAAAGCTGAAAATTGAAGAGCAAGGTCATTCTCATTGCCCCTTACAGGTCTTGACAAGTTTAGTTTCCCTTCCTTTGGCCTCACCTGATTCAACCACCTTGTCTTCTGGATCCAGTTCCGGATGTCCTGTCTCACCCAACAGGCATGATAGATCGAGACATAGTGAATCTGAGGCTGACTGCCTGGTTTCTCTAGTTCCATTAATAGCCAGACAACCTATGTTCTCTTCTCCTGTCCATCGTATTCTTTTGTCCTCCCATAGACCTTACACAAGAAAACTTTACTCCAGCAAGTGGAAGAGATTTGTTTTTTGGGCTCAGAATCGTAGCATTGAACCTTTTCCAGCTCCCATTCCTGATATCTTGGACTTTCTAGTGCATCCTTTTAAAAAGGGAGCCAGTTCTTGTACAATTAGAGTGTAGTTAGCAACGATTTCCATTTTTCAATGTGGAATAGAAGCCTCTTCCATAGCATCCCATAAATTAAGCCAAGCTCTTTTAAAAGGCATTCTACTATTAAGGCCACCATTTAAAGATCTCCCCCTTGGGACCTTAACCTTGTGCTGCAGTCTCTTACTCAATCCCCTTTTGAACCCTCAGCTACATGTGAACTCAAATATCTTCCATGGAAAACAATTTTTTTAGTGGTCATTACCTTGGCCAGAAGAATTTCTGAAATCCAAGCATTGTGTTTGAAACCTCCATACTTGATTTTTCATAAAGACAGCGTTACCTTATGTACTGACCTGGCTTTTCTTCCAAAGGTGGTGTCAGAATCAAATATAAATCATTCTATTAATTTGCCAGTACTCTTTTCCAAATCTTCTAACAAATGAGAATACATTTTACATTTAATGGATGTTCATAGACAGTTAAGTTTTTACTTACATAGGACAAAAAACATCATAAACTCAGATCAATTGATCTGAAGTAGTTAACTTAATTTGTTCATCAACCTGTGGGGTATCGGATCCGAATCGGATCCGAGCCAGCAGCTTTATTCAGCTAAGATCTGAGCTCCAAGCTCCTTCCCCTTACCCATAACCCCCTGCCATCCCTCTCTGTCCTCAGATATCATTTGCTGCGGCTTATTCAAGCATCTAGAATGAGTTTCCAAGCGTAGGGTTTCGTGAGTTTTACAAAAATTCCCTTTTTTTGATCTAGTTTTTTAGTTTAATCTATAGAAGAGTGAGTGTTGTTTCCCCTTTTCTGTTAAATTGCTAATCTTGTTGGTAAATTTTCCTTTTGTTAGTTAGTTTAGTCCCCCCCCCCCCCGTGTGTGTGAAGGTGTGTGCGGGTTGGGCCTATCTTATTACCATGGCTGAGGCCCCTAAAGCCTTCTTTTCCAAATGCACCGAGTGTGGCCATAAGCTATCCCCAGCGGATGGCCACACTCTGTGTGTTATCTGCCTTGGGGTTGACCATCTCTCTTCGGGCTGCACAATTTGTGCAGCCTTCAACCCCAGGGCTTTGAGGGACAGGAGGTCGAAGCTGATTCTGACGGGACTTCTGTCCCCGGACACGGCTTCGTCCTCTTCTCCCTCGGTGGCACCAGCTGTGACCGCAGCGGTCCCGTCTTCCATTCCTGCTCTCCTGGCCGGGACTCACCCTCCCACCGTGGCTCAGGAGGAGAGGGAATCTAGGAGGGAGAAAAGGAAGGAGAAGCACCACAAGCAGTGGGCTGAAGCTTCCTCTTCGGCTCCGCCAGCTAAACAGTTAACCTCTCCTAGGACGTCCGGGCCTTCTCCTTCCCGGCTCCATTCACCACGCTTTTCCCCGGAGCCGGAGGAGGAGACCCAGTCACCTTCGAGGTCTTCAAGGGGGCACTGCAGGCCAGCCTCTGTGGCCTCGTCTAGATCGACCCGAAGTTTGTTCGATGCAGATATGGACCGGATGATGCGTAGGTTTCTCCAGGCCCAACTGCAGATGGGAGTGCTTCTGCCTCCCCCCCCTCTGGGGGGGGGAGCTCGACCCCATTTTTTGCCCCGATTGCTCCTTCTCCGACCCACTACCGGGATTCGGATCCATCGGATCCAGGCAGCATCAGAGCCGGGGGAGGCTCGGCACCGATAGCACACCCTACTTCGGCTCCGTCTGCACCCTCGAGTTTGTCGGGTCCATTTTTGGATCTGAGCTCTCGGAGCCGTGAGCTGAGCTATGGATACAGAGGTGTCAGTGTGTCTTCGACTCCGTCTTGGTCAGAGCATACTGGCCCTTCGGATGTGATTGCATCGGCGCCGGCTCCGGTCCACGCCTTGGATCCGAAGGGGCTGCTCTCAGATCCTAGAGAGAGAGCAGTTCTCCTTCGGTGTTCGATGTTGTGGAGAGGGTTTTGTCAAGGGACTCGAGACCCCAGGCTCCTGCTGCGGTTCCACCCATCACTACCTCTCAGATGGGCCTACCTTCCATCACCCGGCCCCAGGGACAGCCTGCTCCTACGTCCCAGATAGTTCCCTTACAGGAACAGGATGTGGTTGGTGAGGCATCCTCGGACAGCCCCCCCCCCCCGAGGAGGTTCCTCACAAACGTAAGTGCAAGAGGAGGCACTTGGACTCACCCAAGTACCTGACAGAGGACACAGACTTAGAGGAAGGGAAAGGTTCCCCAAGGTCACCCCCCCCCCCCGAGGACATCTCCTTCGGAGACATTATGGAAATGCTTTGTATTAGAGGGGGTGGTCAGCCCAAAAACCTTCCTCCGATGAGTCTGTGTTTCTGGAGGCGTTTGACGCAGGCCCATCTACCTCTTGGGTGTCCCCTCCCGCCGATCCCCTGGTAGATCTGATTACTACCAGGGCATGGAAGGAACCGGACACTGTGGAGCCCATACCAAAGAGACCAGAAAGAATTCTCAGTCCACCCACAGATAGGACGGTCTGGAGCAAGGGTGCTCCAGTAGATGCCATGTTGGTGGTGGCTGCCACCAAGAAGGAACTAGCCCAGGAGAGTTCCTCGGTCAACCCTCCCGACAAGGAGTCTCGGATGATGGCCCGCATAGGGAAGCGGATGTTCGCTTCAGCCACCTTCTCAGTAAGGTCGCTGAACTATATGGCACATGTTTTATGTCTCCAGCGGGATCTCATCAAAGAATACGCCGGGTCACCCCCAGAGTCCATGTTGGCCGAGGATAAGAAAACATTCTCAGCTCAAATGGCCACTCTTAAGTCCATTTCGAACACTTCTATGCGGCTGCTTTCCCATGCCACGGAAGGAGCCGCTAGAGCTAGCGGAGCGGGCATTGTCTTACGGCAGCATGCTTGGCTCCATCTCTGTGACTTTGCGGAACCGTTCAAGGCGTCCTTCGCAAATGCCCCTTTTGACGGCTCTTCACTGTTTGGCAAGACCTTCCGGAAGGTCCCAAGCGAGAGCAGGAGGCATGCACACCGTCCCAGATGCACTTCTCGATCCAAGAGGTCTTTCTCAGGAAGAAAAGGGACAAAGAGATGGTTGAAATTCCTGATTCCGTTCGCTCCAGGGGCCCCTCGTGCCTTCAGAGCAGAGGAGGACAGGGTGGGCCTTGACCTAGAGCAGAGGGACAGAAAATTTGGTCAAGAGAACCTTTTGGATTGGTACGCAGCAGGCCCTGGGGTTACTGCTACTCCTCTATGGAGGCATTCGAGGTGTTTACCGAGGCACCTAGCAGTTTAGAAAAAAGAGCAATCCAGCCTGTCCCCCAAGATTAATTCGGATCAGGCTTCTACTCCATGTTCTTTCTGGTGCCAAAAAAGACAGGGGACTTAAGACCAATCCTCGACCTGTCCACTCTAAACCTGTCAGTTGCCAAAGAAAAGTTCCGGATGGTCACTCTAGCTTGCAATCTGGATCTTCAAGCTCAGTTTCTACCAGGGAAACAAAACTTCCTGGCAGACAGTCTGAGCAGAAACCTTTCGGATCCATGGATGCTGGACACCAACATTTTCGGGATGGTAACAGCAGTCTGGGGATGTCCTCACATAGACCTCTTTGCATCCCATCTCAATCATCAACTACAGAATTTTTGCACCAGGACTTTCCACAGAGAAGCTTGGAAAGTGGACGCCCTGTCATTCAGTTGGAGGAACCTCTCGGGATATGCCTTTCCACCTCTTCCTCTTCTTCCACGGGTTTTATTGAAGATAAAACAGGACAAGCCCAAGATGATAATCTTGCTGGCTGCAAATTGGCCTCGGCAGTTTTGGTATCCAACTCTAAAAACCTATGCCTGGAGCCCCTTGGGTTTTACCTCAGTCTCCGAACCTTCTGTCCCAACATCAGGGTCAGGTTCTACACTCTCATGTCAGAACTCTCAGCCTGGCGGCCTGGTTAATCCAGGGCCTTTGATTTCTTCTTTACTGCCCAAGCAGGTTATGGATGTCATTTTAGAAGCCAGACATCCTAGCACTAGAAAATCTTATGCAGGAAAATGGAAAAGATTTTGTTCCTGGATGCAGGCTCAGGATTCTGATCCTCTTCTTCCTAACATTACTTTAATTTTACTTTACTTGACAGATCTCTTTAACATTTAAAAAGGGTTTTTCTCTTTTCCCCCTTTTCCATTTTAAGGGGTAAAAAAATGCCCCCCCTTGGGCCCATTTTCCTCTGACCCTCCCATCTTTTCGCTCATCATTTAATGATGAACCTCAGCTAATCATTTGTTTGTCACCATTTAAAGATCTCCCCCTTGGGACCTTAACCTTGTGCTGCAGTCTCTTACTCAATCCCCTTTTGAACCCTTAGCTACATGTGAACTCAAATATCTTCCATGGAAAACAATTTTTTTAGTGGTCATTACCTTGGCCAGAAGAATTTCTGAAATCCAACCATTGTGTTTGAAACCTCCATACTTGATTTTTCATAAAGACAGAGTTACCTTATGTACCGACCTGGCTTTTCTTCCAAAGGTGGTGTCAGAATCAAATATAAATCATTCTATTAATTTGCCAGTGCTCTTTCCCAAATCTTCTAACAAATGAGAATACATTTTACATTTAATGGATGTTCATAGACAGTTAAGTTTTTACTTACATAGGACAAAAAACATCATAAACTCAGATCAATTGATCTGAAGTAGTTAACTTAATTTGTTCATCAACCTGTGGGGTATCGGATCCGAATCGGATCCGAGCCAGCAGCTTTATTCAGCTAAGATCTGAGCTCCAAGCTCCTTCCCCTTACCCATAACCCCCTGCCATCCCTTTCTGTCCTCAGATCTCATTTGCTGCGGCTTATTCAAGCATCTAGAACGAGTTTCCAAGTGTAGGGTTTCGTGAGTTTTACAAAAATTCCCTTTTTTTGATCTAGTTTTTTAGTTTAATCTATAGAAGAGTGAGTGTTGTTTCCCCTTTTCTGTTAAATTGCTAATCTTGTTGGTAAATTTTCCTTTTGTTAGTTAGTTTAGTCTTCCCCCTCCCCCGTGTGTGTGAAGGTGTGTGCGGGTTGGGCCTATCTTATTACCATGGCTGAGGCCCCTAAAGCCTTCTTTTCCAAATGCACCGAGTGTGGCCATAAGCTATCCCCAGCGGATGGCCACACGCTGTGTGTTATCTGCCTTGGGGGTTGACCATCTCTCTTCGGGCTGCACAATTTGTGCAGCCTTCAACCCCAGGGCTTTGAGGGACAGGAGGTCGAAGCTGATTCTGGCGGGACTTCTGTCCCCGGACACGGCTTCGTCCTCTTCTCCCTCGGTAGCACCAGCTGCGACCGCAGCGGTCCCGTCTTCCATCCCTGCTCCACTGGCCGGGACTCACCCTCCCACCGTGGCTCAGGAGGAGAGGGAATCTAGGAGGGAGAAACGGAAGGAGAAGCACCACAAGCAGTGGGCTGAAGCTTCCTCTTTGGCTCCGCCTGCTAAACAGTTAACCTCTCCTAGGACGTCCGGGCCTTCTCCTTCCCGGCTCCATTCACCACGCTTTTCCCCGGAGCCAGAGGAGGAGACCCAGTCGCCTTCGAGGTCTTCGAGGGGGCACTCCAGGCCAGCCTCGGTGGCCTCGTCTAGATCGACCCGAAGTTTGTTCGATGCAGATATGGACCGGATGATGCGTAGGTTTCTCCAGGCCCAACTGCAGATGGGAGTGCTTCTGCCTCCCCCCCTCCGGGGGGGGGGGCTCGACCCCATTTTTCGCCCCGATTGCTCCTTCTCTGACCCACTACCGGGATTCGGATCCATCGGATCCAGGCAGCATCGCAGCAGGGGGAGGCTCGGCGCCAATAGTACACCCTACTTCGGCTCCGTCTGCACCCTCGAGTTTGTCGGGTCCATTTTTGGATCTGAGCTCTCGGAGCCGTGAGCTGAGCTACGGATACAGAGTTGTCAGTGTGTCTTCGACTCCATCTTGGTCAGAGCATACTGGCCCTTCGGATCTGATTGCATCGGCACCGGCTCCAGTCCACGCCTTGGATCCGAAGGGGCTGCTCTCAGATCCTAGAGAGAGAGAGCAGTTCTCCTTCGGCGTTCGATGTTGTGGAGAGGGTCTTGTCGAGGGACTTGAGACCCCAGGTTCCTGCTGCGGTTCCACCCATCACTACCTCTCAGACGGGCCTACCTTCCATCACCCGGCCCCAGGGACAGCCTGCTCCTATGTCCCAGATAGTTCCCTTAGAGGAACAGGATGTGGTTGGTGAGGCATCCTCGGACAGCACCCCCCCCCACAGGAGGTTCCTCACAAACGTAAGTGCAATTGGAGGCACTTGGACTCACCCAAGTACCTGACAGAGGACACAGACTTAGAGGAAGGGGAAGGTTCCCCAAGGTCACCCCCCAGGACATCTCCTTCGGAGACATTATGGAAATGCTTCATATTAGAGGGGGGTGGTCAGCCCAAAAACCTTCCTCCGATGAGTCTGTGTTTCTGGAGGCGTTTGACGCAGGCCCATCTACCTCTTGGGTGTCCCCTCCCGCCGATCCCCTGGTAGATCTGATTACTACCAGGGCATGGGAGGAACCAAACACTGTGGAGCCCATACCAAAGAGACCAGACAAAATTCGCAGTCCACCCACAGATAGGACGTTCTGGAGCAAGGGTGCTCCGGTAGATGCCATGTTGGTGGTGGCTGCCACCAAGAAGGAATTAGCCCAGGAGAGTTCCTTGGTCAACCCTCCCGACAAGGAGTCTCGATGATGGACCGCATAGGGAAGCGGATGTTCGCTTCAGCCACCTTCTCAGTAAGGTCGCTGAACTATATGGCACATGTTTTACGTCTCCAGCGGGATCTCATCAAAGAATACGCCGGGTCGCCCCCAGAGTCCATGTTGGCCGAGGATAAGAAAACATTCTCAGCTCGAATGGCCACTCTTAAGTCCATTTCGAACACTTCTATGCGGCTGCTTTCCCATGCCATGGAAGGAGCCGCTAGAGCTAGCGGAGCGGGCATTGTCTTACGGCAGCATGCTTGGCTCCATCTCTGCGACTTTGTGGAACCGTTCAAGGCGTCCTTCGCAAATGCCCCTTTTGACGGCTCTTTGCTGTTTGGCAAGACCTTCCTAGAAAAAAAGAGCAATCCAGCCTGTCCCCCAAGATTAATCCAGATCAGGCTTCTACTCCATGTTCTTTCTGGTGCCAAAAAAGACAGGGGACTTAAGACCAATCCTCGACCTGTCCACTCTAAACCTGTCAGTTGCCAAAGAAAAGTTCCGGATTATCACTCTAGCTTGCAATCTGGATCTTCAAGCTCAGTTTCTACCAGGGAAACAAAACTTCCTGGCAGACAGTCTGAGCAGAAACCTTTCGGATCCATGGATGCTGGACACCAACATTTTCAGGATGATAACAGCAGTCTGGGGATGTCCTCACATAGACCTCTTTGCATCCCATCTCAATCATCAACTACAGAATGTTTGCACCAGGACTTTCCGCAGAGAAGCTTGGAAAGTGGACGCCCTGTCATTCAGTTGGAGGAACCTCTCGGGATATACCTTTCCACCTCTTCCTCTTCTTCCACGGGTTTTATTGAAGATAAAACAGGACAAGCCCAAGATGATAATCTTGCTGGCTCCAAATTGGCCTCGGCAGTTTTGGTATCCAACTCTAAAAAACCTATGCCTGGAGCCCCCTTGGGTTTTACCTCAGTCTCCGAACCTTCTGTCCCAACATCAGGGTCAGGTTCTACACTCTCATGTCAGAACTCTCAGCCTGGCGGCCTGGTTAATCCAGGGCCTTTGATTTCTTCTTTACTGCCCAAGCAGGTTATGGATGTCATTTTAGAAGCCAGACATCCTAGCACTAGAAAATCTTATGCAGGAAAATGGAAAAGATTTTGTTCCTGGATGCAGGCTCAGGATTCTGATCCTCTTCTTCCTAACATTACTTTAATTTTACTTTACATACTTACTTACAGAAGCCAGACATCCTAGCACTAGAAAATCTTATGCAGGAAAATGGAAAAGATTTTGTTCCTGGATGCAGGCTCAGGATTCTGATCCTCTTCTTCCTAACATTACTTTAATTTTACTTTACATACTTACTTACATAAGGGTCTCTCTTTCTCTTCCATTAAGATACATGCCTCTGCTATTTCTGCTCATTATAATACAGACCCTCCCATCTTTTCCCATCAGCTCATGAGACAGTTTCTCAGAGGAGCTAAGAACTTAAGACCTCCTAGATCTCCTCCCATTCCTGCTTGGGATCTCAACTATGTTTTGGAAAAACTAACCTTGCCTCTTTTTGAGCCTGCTGCCTCTTCTAACATCAAGTTTTTATCTTGGAAGACAGCTATCCTGTTAGCCCTAACCTCTGCCAGGAGAGTTTCTGAGTTACAAGCTCTTATGGCTGTGGAACCTTATATTATTTTTCATCAAGACAGGGTATCTTTGAGGACTAATCCTACCTTCATGCCTAAGGTGGTTTCCAAAGTGGCTTTAAATCAAACTATCCACTTGCCAACCATTTTCCCCACTCCTCAAAATAAAGGGGAAAGGATCTTACATTCCTTGGATGTACACAGACAACTACGTTTTTACCTGAACAGAACCAAGGACATCAGAAAATCAGAACAATTGTTTGTTTCTTATGCTTCAAGTTCCCAAGGTAAAGCCATTTCAAAACAGACCATTTCTAAATGGATTGCTCATGGAATCAGATTTTGTTGTTCTCACCATGGAAAGCAAATCCCAGGGAGTATACGGACTCATTCCACCAGAGCTGCTGCCACTTCTGCGGCCTTCCTCAGGGAGTTCCTACCAAGGACATTTTGGAAGCTGCAACTTGGAGTTCAGTGCATACTTTTTCTAAGCACTACAATCTACCTCTCTACTGTAAGTCTAGGGCAGGCTTTGCCTCTGCAGTCTTGCAGGGCCTTTTAGCTGCCCCTTCCTCTTTATGACCACCTCCCTTTCTTTCAGCTTTGGGATTCTACCCTACAGTCATGACTGCAACAGTGAAACACGATGAACATAGTACAGTTGTGTACATCTACCATAAATGTAGATGTTCGAGTGTCTTCACTGTTGCAGTCTGTTCCTCCCTCCTGTCCCCTCTTATTTTTACTTTTGTGTATTTCCTTTTCTCACCATTCTTCTGAGGTGTATTTGCAAAGGTTATGGGACCTTTTTCATTTTGGGACTCCTGACATCTGGGGCAAGAAAAACTGGAGAAGATGGCGTTGGCTGTCAGCTTTGTACTCCTGGCACTCTGACGTCAGGGAGCATGGTTGAACAGCCGACGCCGGACCCAGACTTTGGGATTCTGGCCGACCGAGGGCTGCCTGCCGGCAGGGGAGAACCCTACAGTCATGACTGCAACAGTGAAGACACTCGAACATCTACATTTATGGTGGGTGTACACAACTGTACTTTCCCCTCCCATCAACCCCCATCCTTAAGGTTTCTGGAAGAATGAGTGCTTAGTGAACCTGTATGTCCTTATTTTTTATATAAGCTCCAGATATGGCTTCTCCATAATAATTTCCTTCTTTTACTTTCTACTAAGGCAGCAAACAAGATCTGAGGTAATTGGGGTTGGTGCATTATGAGTAAGGGAGAAGCTCGAGAGTTTTTGGTTGCCACTACCTTTAGCAATGGACGAGCTGGATCCGAGGGATCAGATCCTAACCCAACCATTGATGAGGAATGAAAATGGACAGCACAGATGGAACATTATAGTCAGTACTTAACTTCTTTTTTGTGCTCTATCTTGTAAGAGAGTACACTGTCTTTATTGGAGCAGTTGTCCCCTACAACTATTCTCCCTGATCACCCTCAAAACATATACTGCATTTCAATCTTTTTCTCCTTAAAACTAAGCAACTCTGAAGAAACATAGCTAGCAGCAACCCTGTGACCTGTCTGATAAAAACAATACATAGAATGAAGAATATTAACATTAGATTCTGATTTACACTGCTGATGAATAAACAGCTGTTTGTACATTACTGTAGCTCAGGACCTGAGTCTTCTCTGGGGCTAACGCCACCCCACTCAGCCATACTACAAGTGACTTCATTACAATCCCCATCCACCCTAGCATCATTACATTTATTTTAAAGTATAACACCTAACCCACCCTCACCACCATATAATAAACTCTGCTGGCCAAAGCGTATCACCTGACATTTTACTACCCACACCAAACAATATAGCCAATCAATTAAAATCTAATAAATAATCAGTTAATTACAAATCAGAAAACAAATATCTTTCTCTCCATCCTTCTCTTATCAACCTCCCTAATCAATAGGTGCAGCCCAATATTTTTTCTAGTATTCATCCTCCCATTTCTTTTCTATAGTCTTCTATACAACTATTTCACAGCTCCTGTCATGCATCTGCATGTACATCTACTAACCCTAATAGTTAACTTGTCGTAAGCCAATTCACTATTTATGAATCATGCCCTACCTACACTTAAACCAAGTTCTCCACAAAAAAAAATGCTTTCTTTCTATCCAGAGATACAACTCCCTAATCTGGCCATCACTGCTCAAGACAGACAACATTTACTCAAAAACTATACATTACTAACTTACACCAACTACTAAACTGCACACTCCAGTACAAAAAAGTACCAAACTATTTTACCATAACTTCAGAACTCCACCACCCACCTCAATAAAGTTATAGATGTACACCCTTACCCTGGACCAACACTAGCCTCACCTAAACAAACACAACACTCAACTCACACAAATCTCCTGCATGAATACTTTCTTCATCAACAATCCTTTGAAACACTGCAAACCCCAGTTTCTTCGTCCAGCCTAATAATATATAATCTCAACACCTGAAGCATCTGCAATAAGATATCAGACCTTCATGTGTGAATTGAATTCTATCAACTCCACATCCAAGTTATCACTGAAACCTGGCTAAGACCTGAAATTATAGATGATGAAATCATTTGTCCAAGTTGCACCATCATTAGGAAAGCTCAAATAGTTAAATGGGCTGGAGTTGTGGCCATCATCTTTCAAACCACCTTACAAATCCATACCCATCTCCCAACTATCCTACAATGCAGTAGTAAAAAACACTAATAGCCAAACTCCACCAAAGCAATCAGAAATCTATAATCATGGTAGCCATCTATGACCCACTCCCCCCCAAAATGCCTAGACTACTAAAACACACTTAGCTACTTATCATCTACTTTCATCCAAGAAATCATCCTGTTCAGTGATCTTAACTTAGATTGGACCTCTAAAAAATCTGACAATAAGCTGCATTATGTTAACCACCCTCATTTCACTCAGCTATCCAATGAGCAACCTGTTTTGACAATGTATCCAAACATCCATAGTAGACTGCATACTTTCAACCAATTCTGAAAAAATTAAGCTAGCCAACACCCTCCCAAATTCTGTCAGTGATCATCTTCCCACATATATCAACAGAGAATACAGAGAATATCACAGACCCCCAACCCCCTATACTTCAACTCTGTGAGACACTTTTTTTTAAGCACCTTTATTGAAATTTCACTTGTGACACAGGCAAATTTACATTTATATAAAAGTAATCAAACTGTATTAAGTTCACGTTTATAAACAATTTACTTCACATATATTGCTATATATATCATATAACCTAAGCAATATTACATAAATTATTCAATTCCTGCCTCCCCCCTTTTTAAACAAGAAACATCTTTATTAAACCATCTCTTACAACATGGACAGTCATACATTTATATAAATGAAAACAAACTACACAGACACAATCCTAATTGCAAGCATTTTACATCAGAAACCATGCTAACACACTGCCAGTTTCAAACATTACACATCACTTACCATCTACCCAATCATTTTCAGTCAAACATTACATAGTTCATTTAAGTCCTGCTTTCTTTTAAACCTAATTTCTGCCCTGTATATGTAGTTCTCACAATTCCCATTAAATCTGTGAGAAGCTTAGGCAATTTTGATAAATCCATATTTAATGACACACTTAAACAATATGACTGGAGTTGACTGGGAACCCCTCAAATATTTGCCTCTAGATGAAGATGTCTGTCACTTCAGTGACTCCTTCACCATATCAAACCAACAAGCCCAACTGAGACATATAAGTGTGAAAATAAATTCCGCCTAATGGCTAATGCATCAGACTAACAGTTCATGAGAGACAGAGACAAAGCCTGTAAACAATGGCACAAAACTAGGACCCAGTCCTACCGAGATAGATATCAGTGTCCCAGAAACTGCAGAAAAGCAAAAGTTCATTACAATAAATAGAACTTCTTCACAAACAAGACTGCACATACAAAAAAAAACCCCAAATGAATGGGAGAAAGTTTAAGCAACCTTCTAAAGCCGTACAGAAAACCTACCCCAATTCCTTTTTTTATTTTTATTTATTTTTTATTTTACATTTGCTAACCGGGAAAGTCCAACTTGGAACGAAGCCAATTTTCAGCCGAGGCCTGGGGAGAAAGGCTCTAGATGCATGTCTTTGTAACATGAGAGGAAACCCACACAAATGCAGGAAGGACATGCATAATCCGCACAGACGGCACCCCAGCCGAGAATTGAACCGGATAACCTCTTGCTGTGAGGCGACAACACTACCGCTGCACCACTCCGCCTTCAGACACAAAAGTACGACTTTTCTATCTTAATCCAGGAGGGACATTGCAGACAGACTCAACAAACACTTTATATCCAGTACTCTACTTATCTTAAACAATAATACACTATACTCACCCCAACTACCCCCTGACCATAGCTCCACACCTCAACTCAGCCTAACAGCTATCCTGAGAAATACCATCAGAAAATACATTAAACAACTGAAACCCACAACACTAGCACCTGACAACCTGCCATCAGAATATCTCAGTATAGCTACCGACACAATTTGTTACTTTGTGTCAATCTCAGTTAATAGATTCATTAGAGAAAACTACATTCTAGACATATGGAAAGTTTCTGTCATAGTCCCATTACATAAAAGTGGTTCATCTACTGAACTGTCAAACTATCGTCCTGTAGCAATTCTTCCTCCCCTCTCCAAAGTATTGAAAAATGCATACATCAGCAAATGCCTTTCTATTTGATGACCATTTACTTTCTCTTACCCAGCAGGGATTTCAACCACACCACAGCACCAAAACTGACCTGCTACATTTCCTAGATACTATTAGTCAAAGTAAAAACTCAGGTAAGGTTGTCTTCACCCTTTTCCTGGAATTGTCAAAAGTCTTTGACATGATCTCACAACTACTACCTAAACTAGTTGGTTCTTCAGCTACCTAAACAATTGCACCCAGTCAGTAAAATGGAATGACTCCCACTCCACATTCCTTCTAATAACTACACGAGTCCCCCAAGGCTCCATATTTCAGCCAATACCTTTCATTAATGACATGCTGATGGAATCAAAACTTGCCACCATAATACAATATGCTGATGACAGCTTTAGTTTGCTCACACCCAAATCTTCCCAACTTAGAAACTATCACACAAGAAGCTTTCACCTCTATAGAAAGCTGCCTGAATAAATCTCAGTTGCTGTTAAATTCCAACAAAACCAAACTAATCCTAGTCCTTCCTAAAAACATAAATCAAAACAACACTGGCCTATTATCTCCTGAAACACAAAAATTGAAAATGTCACTAAGACAAAATTACTAGTAGTTATCACTGGTAAGTTGAAATTTGATCTGCACATTGACACTGCAGTCAAAAAACATCTAGTTAAGTAATCATAGTAAAAAAATAGCTGCCACGTCCCTTCTCCTTCCTGTCCTCAACAATATTCAGAAATCTCATCTCTTCCATCAGACACAAACTAGAAAGCACCTGTAACAAAATTCACAAATTCGCCTGCAGCCTCCTAAACCACTCGCATCACTGCATGCCATGGATTGCCCTCAACTGGTTTGAACTTCAACACATCACTCTCTCCCATTTACTCACAGTACACAAAATACTTCACCATCCATTTAAAATACCCTCACTGTCAAATCTCATCCAGTGACATGTACCAAACAGAAATCTATGATCCTCAACTTATGCTAACTTTTGCTAATAAATCTAGTAATTACTATGGTGACTTGCTGCTTTCCATCACCACCTGCATGGCATAGAACAAACTTTCAAATGACAATACATTTTTTAAATAATCTACAGCAATTTAAATCCACCCTAAAATGTCACCTGGCAAATAAACTATGCAACAGTATTATACCTACAGTTTGAAGTATATACAGTATTTTGATTTTACTCAAAGTATCTTGAAAGTGTATTTCCTTTATCTCATATGCCTTGTAAATAATGTTTGTTGATTGGCTGCTTTGAAATATTTTATAAGTAATGTTTGGTGATCATTTTTCTTTTGAATTACCAAAAATATATTTCTATCTTTATTTTGGAGCTTTTCACCCCAGGCCTCCACTGAAAATTGGCATTTCAGTTCTGAGACAGACTTTTCCGGTAACGAAAGCAAATAAATAAATAAGTTCACATGTTGAATATTTGAAGTAAATATGGATATTGTAGAATACCTGACAATTGCTGCTACATCTAAAGATTAAGCAGTTATTTAAATATTTATGATGTCCTTCTATTCCCATGTTGCAGTATTCTTAGTGTAGAATTTTCCACCTCAGGCAACCCAAATGTTGGCTCCTATACAAAAGCTTAAGCCTAGTTGCTGTTGGTGCATGAGACATCACATGCAGGGTCATAAACCAGGAGCCTTAAATGTGACGTTTGCACACACAGACCTCAGTACTTTTCTGCCGCAGTCAAACATCAGATTGATAACATCGCTCCTCTAGTTATCAAGCCATCTAAAGCTAAGTACCCCATTGGGGAACCTTTCAATTACTATAGCTTGAGCTTGGTTTGCTTGTTCCTTGTTAGCTGATGTCTGTTAAGAAGGGTAAATACTGATGTGGACATCAAATTCTGCATAAAGACACCCATGACCATTGCGTTTTTTGTCTAGGCCGGGAACACTGCCTGCGGCATTTGCCAATCCTTCATCCCTAAGATGCTTAGGAGCCATCTGACCACTCTTAATCTTTACTTGGAAAACCAGAGACTTAGAAAATTAGCACTTAGGAGGTATCTGAAGTTGGCCGCCTAGGTGGAACCACCTCGGAAAAAGGCCAAGGTTTCACAGCCTACTTCCTCTGCCTCTCCATCATCAGATGCCCTACCAGCCACCAATATAGGGATTGAGGGATGTTCATTAGAACCATCTACTTCATTGGCTTCCCTTGAGGTAGCTGTTTCTGAAGTACCGGCGGGCACATCCATCGAAGTCGAGGGGGAGCCAGGATCCACCGGGCACCTATCTCGGATGCCAGAATCTGAAGCCTCTGTTTTAGCTCAGGCCCCTGAACTTAGGCTTTCTCCCTCTCCCAAATCTCATCTTTAAAAAGAAAATGAAAAAGTAAACATTTATCTCCCTCTCCTGAGGGACTTTCTGGCTGGCAATCTTTTACTCAGTCCCTAATGCAGGCATTCATGGATCTTAGGCCCTCGACCTCCTCTCGCCCTCTCTTTCCACTATCCCATTGCTAAGCCTAAGGCCTGCCTCAGCTACTTCTATACTCCCTCCCACTTCCAATGAAGAAGAGGAGGAAATTCATCATCTGATGAGTCTACTACCTACTCAGCACAGATAGCCTCTCCTCTAGAATACTACTCCCCTGATAAGGAATCCATAGAGGGGGACTCTCTTCCTGAGGACATCACTTTTGAGGAGACCATAACTAAAATGAAAGAATATTTCAAATGGGATACTTCCCAAATGACTGAAACTCAAAAAAGATTTTGACATACTGCAAACTGAATCTCCTTCACCTTCTGCCATTCCCCCAGTTATACCTGCATACCTGGATGCATTTAGTTCAGCATCTAAAAATCTTGATTCTCAACCACCTGCTCCTAAGAGAACCTGATTGTTTCTACAAAGTGCCTGATGACCACACATTTCTTGGGAAGCCCCCCCCTTGGCAGACCCTGCAGTGATTGCTGTAGCCCCAGACAAGCAGTCAGGACTGATCCCTTCCTCGTCCCTTCTGCCCACTAACAAGGTCAGCAAAAACATGGACAGGCTAGGGAAGAAAGTTTACACCTCTTCCACGTTAGCCTTCAGAGCTATTAATTACCCAACCCATATGATTAAGTATGCCTTGGACTTGGTATCCCAAGCATCTATGCTCATATCCTCCCTGCCTGACTCACCTATCAAGACTGAGGTAGCATCTAAACTGTTCCTGGTATCCCAGGTGGCCAGACACTCAATTAGATGCAGTTATGATGCAGTGGAGGCTTGTGCTAGATCTGCTGCATCTGCCTCAGTGCTCCATAGATATTCATGGCTTCGGCTTCAACTCCTGCCTGAGGATTTCAAATCCTAAATCCTTAATGCTCCACTAGACCACAACCTCCTTTTTGGGAAGCAGTCTGCTGAACTATTTAAGAATCTTCAGGAGAAAAGCAAGGAGATTCAGGACATTAAGCACCTTTTTGTATCCCGTATACCACAGTATTACAGAAATTATCCAGCTAGGACCACCTATGTCAGAAGAACCCCATCCACTGCTACCCCTTCTTCTTCCGGGCATAGGAGAGGGACCAGGAGGCAGACCTCTACCAGACCAGCCTCTTCTCAACCCACCCCCAGAGATCCCTTTCATGACAGAAATGGCACCAACAATGCGTAACTGCCTTGCCCATCTCCCCCTGTCAGCCCATCTCTCCCACTGCTTCCCCGTCTACAGAACAATTACTTCAAATCGCTGGGGTCCTGACAATAGTAGAAGACAGATACATCCTTTCTTGAAAAGAAAGGCTCCCCTCTCAGAGGATCCCATTCCCACCCAAAAACCAACTACACCTTATTTCAGACATTATACAATATCTACTGACCCATGGAACCTGCCCCCCCCCCCCCAGGACAAGAAGGAACTCAAGGCTATTTATAGTACCAAAAAATGATGGGCCATGGAGGCCCATCTTGGATTTATCCTTTCCAAATCTCTTCCTAAAGGTCCCATCCTTTAGAATGCTATTCCTCCAAACCCTACTTTCACTGTTGCCAGCACAGGCATTCATGATCACTGTAGACATGAAGGAGGCTTACCTTCACTTCCTTATAAAACCCTCTTACTTAAAGTACTTGCATTTCACTGGGCCCTGTTATTACTTTCAGTTTACAGCCTTGCCCTTTGGTTTATCCACTGGACCCAGGGTCTTCACCAAATGCCTGGCTCCAGCCATAGCCTACTGCAGAACCAAAGGCATTAAAATCTACCCCTACCTAGACAATATAATTATTCTCGCAGAAAAAGAAGTCATCCAAAAAAAAATCTACAGTTTACCATGTCTCTGCTATAGGGTCTGGGGTTCACATTCAATCTCCCCAAATCATCCCTAGCACCACAGCAAGACAAAATCTTTCTGGGCTGCAGGATCCAAACAGACCTGATGAAGGCTTTGCTTCCTCAGGACAAAGTACTTTCCCTAAGAGGCCACTTTCAGGATCTGCTGCAGGTCCACCAACTATCAACAAGACAATTTCTGCAACTTCTGGGCCTTATGGCAGCCACCATTTCTTTGCTACCATTAGCCAGAGTGCACATGAGAAAACTACAGTGGTATCTAAAGTATGTGTGGTCCCAACACAACCAACCCCTAGAATTCCAGATTCCCTTCCTACCCTGCCTAAAGGCAGAGTTAAGGTGGTAGATCCATTAAGTTCAAATGAACCCAGGACTTCCTCTTCACCTTCTCACACCAGCTCGGTACATGCACACAGACGGATCAGACCTGGGCTGGGGGGCTACCATGAAGGACCTCAAGGTGCAAGAACACTGGCAGTTACTCCTTCAGAAAAAACACATCAATGTCAGAGAAATGATTCCAGTCCTTTTGGCACTGAAAACCTTTCTTCCCATCCTTCAGCCAGTTCCCCTTCAAATCTTCACAGACAATACCATAGTCATGTGTTCCATCAACACACAGGGGGAACCAAGTCCTATATCCTCTGCAGACTAGCAATCCAGATTTGGGACCTAGCCTCCCAAAACAACTTATCTCTGCAGGCAGCCTACATACCATCCCGGGAGAACCAACAGGCGGATGCTGTCAGCAGTCATCTTCTCTGCATCATGAATAGATGTTAAACAGAGAGGTTTTTCTAGACATTGTCCACCAGTGGGGCACACCTCAAATAGATTTTTTGCCTCCCCCCAGAACAGACAATTGCCTCCCCCCAGAACAGACAACTGAAAACATTTTATACCAAGGACTTCTCCCCACTAGCTTGGAAGAGTGGATGCCTTCACCATTTCATGAAAGGGACAGTTTCTGAATGCCTTTTTCCCCTTCCCTCTCATTCAAAAGGTCCTTCTGAAGATCAGGAGGGACATACCAAAAATCTTGCTAGTGACTCCCTATTTGCCAAGGCAGCATTTGTTCTTTGTGTTTCACTGTTGCAGTTATCACCTGTGGTTTATCCCTGCTGTGGTAGCCTTCGGCCCGAATACCAGAGTCAATGTTTTTCTGCATTAGCTGCTGTCTCTTGTAGTCTGATGTCAGGTTGCCAGTGCTATAAAGTAAGGCAGCCGTTGTCATTACATCAGTCTGTCTTGCCATGGAGCCCGTAGCACAAGCAGTTCACACGAGTGCCGGTCGGTCGCTACCACAGTTTGAATTTCAGCTGAAAACGTCTAAGGGGCCCCAACAGGGTATTTAGCTTTACTAAAGCTAAGTACCTTGTTGGGGACCCTTATTTTCCTTGCACTAATGAATGTCCGAAAAAGTTAACAATTGTCTCGCCTGTGGAAAGCAGATCCCACACCGAGACTTCCATTCTTACTGCATCAGTTATTTAGGCCCAGACCACTACATCCCCCATTGTCAGTTCTGTGCCCTCTTTAATGCGAGAACCATTCACCATAGAGCTGTTTTTGTAGACAGTTATTTTCGTGTTCCGTCTTCGTATTCCGATATGGTGTCAGTCAGCCAACAATCCGTGGACATTTTGAAAAAATGCAGATATAAAGATAGAGACAGACCACACAAGGCTAAGTCTTCTGATGATGCTGCTGCTAAGCAGGTCGTCAGTTCTCCTGAATTCAGTGAGGTGCTTTCACAGCCCCTGATGCCCAATTTGATATCTACACAAGCCTGTACTGAGACCCTTTTGGAGTCTGGTATGCCACAGAAATCTTCTTCGTCTTCTGAGCCTTTGGCTGTCTCTGCCTCAGTTGGGTCAGGAGCCACGACGCAGGCACCGGCTTCCAAGGAGGCATTTTGCACTACCAAATCTAGACAAAAAAAGTCTTCTCATCTGACTACCATTTCTCTCAGACCAACAGATTCTCTCAGGCCTAGAATCCAGGCCACTAATCTTTTTCTAGCCACCATTTTGCTCCTGCTCCACCATCCGAAGCACAAATGCTGAAAATGGCGGAGGATCTCATCTCCTTTATCTGTGGTAGTCAGGCCACAACTTTTAAAAGGAAAATGCACCCTTCTCTTGAAATTATGGCAGAACAGAATTCTGAGGAATCTGACTATTCAGATGTTGAAGAGGAACAGCAACTTCTGACTGCTTATGAGGATTCATATGCAGAGGTATCCATCTCTTCTGCCTCCCCTCCAGAGGACATTTACTTTGGGGAAACCCTTCACACCCTCAGGGAACATTTACAGTGGGAATCTCAGGACTTCCCCCAGTCTAAGAAAAGACTTAGAGAGTTTCTGGACCTTCCCCAGCACAGTGCCCTGGCCACCTCCCCTTTTTTTAGAAGTGGTGGATGATGTTTTCCATGAATCTAGCTTAGCCCCTGACACCCTCCCACCTGCTTCCCAGTAAACCTGACATGTATTATAGAGTACCGGATTCTCACAAATACCTTTACAGAAACCCTCCTGCAGACCCAGAGGTCATTACACACAGACCTAAAGGGGCTAAGTCTAGTTCTGCCAAGAATCCTATTTCTTCTGACAAGGACTCCAGAGCTCTGGGCATATGGGGTAAAAAAGTATACACCTCTGCAACCTTAGCTATGAGAGCACTCAGTTGTCAGTTCCATATGTTAAAATATAAGCAAAACACTTTGGAACTAATAAAAGATTTCTCCCTTTCCCGACTGCCAATTCAAAAGAGTTAGCAGATTTACTGCACTCTGCTTGTCAAGTGGCCAAACACTCATTATACTGTGGATATGACGCCCTAGAAGCCTCTAGCAGGGCAGCAGTGACAGGATATGTCATTAGTTGACATGCATGGCTAAAGGAACAACCTCTCCCTGATCATGTCAAATCTAAACTTATTGATGCACTCCTGGATACAGAGAGCTTGTTTAGAGTAAAAGCATAAGAGGTGCTTAAAAAGATGGAAGGCAAAGCAAAATCTATGCAAACAGTAAAAAATTTCTTTCAGGTTCAACCTCCCAGGTTCAGCAGGAACTTTCCCTCTAAGCACTGGTCCTTCCCGTCACCTAGCAGACAGGGCCAAGGTAAGCCCCACAGGGACAGACCACCCAGCGCCCTATCCCAGGGCCACCAGAGAAGCAAACAGTGGACCACTTCCGCCCCCAACAGTAGGGAGTTCTAAGCCATCCTTCTATGGCAAAAACTCACAATGATGTCCCCTCCCCCCTCTGCCCTCCCTTCATTCATCAAAAACTAGGAGGAAGGCTCTCCCTCTTCAAAGAAAATTGGATTTCTGTAACAAAGAACCAAGGGGTCTTAAAGATAATTTTTCAGGGATACAAATTCTGTTTCAGCGAACTCCCAATTCCAAAAGGGTACCCAGACCTCCCTCCAAATCAATAGGCAGAGGCATTGAAACGGGTCCAAACTCTCATCCCAGGGGGGCTGTAGAACCAGTCCCCTCAGATCAAACAGGCAGAGGCTTTTATTCCAGACTTTTCCTTGTTCCCATAAAAGAGGGCACTTGGCGCCCCATCCTGGATCTATCCATTCTGAACACCTCCCTGGTGGTCCCCAGATTCAAAATACTAACTTTGCAGCAGGTGCTCCCTATGCTAACAAAAATGCCTGGCTAGTGACCCTAGACCTAAAAGATGCCTACCTCCACATCCCGAATTCCCGTGCTTCAGAGCAGGATCACAACACTTTCAGTTCTCTGCACAGCCCTTTGGCGTATTTACTGCACCCAGAGTATTCACCAAATGCTTAGTCCTGGCCGTAGCATTTTGCAGACAGAGAAATATACAGATTTATCCTTACCTGGACGACTACCTCATTCAGGCAGAGTGCAAAGAAAAGCTGCTCCAGGACCTTCTCTTTGTTAAATCCCTCCTAACTTTTCTAGGGTTTACCATCAACAAGAAGAAATCAAAGCAAACTCCCTCCAGGAAGATCATGTTCTTGGGAGCTCTGCTAGACAGCTCATTCCAAATGGCCTTCCTATCCCCAGAAAAGCAGAGCTTACTGCCTCTCTACTTTACCCAGCTGGCTTCCAGAAGTCTCCTGACTGCGAGGAGGTTCCTGCAAGCCCTAGGATACATGGCATCTTGCATCCTTCTAAGTCCTCTGGCCAGGCTTCACATGAGAAAACTTCAGTGGTAACTAAAGAACCTTTGGTGCCAGCACTCTCAGTCTCTAGAGACCTCTTTCCTTCTGATTCCATGTATAAGGACAGAGTTTCTCTGGTGGGCAGAGGCCTATGCCAAAAAGAAGGGTCTTCCCTTCATCCTCTGCCCTGCCGGCCAGACCATCACCACTGACGCCTCAGACATTGCTTGGGGCGCTCACCTAGCAGGCAGGTGCATCCAAGGTCTTTGGGATGCCCAGCACCTTCACTTACACATCAATCAGAAAGAAATGATGGCAGTAGAAAAATCTGACATCCTTCAAACCCCTTCTCAGGCCAGGGTTCTTCTTATAAAAACAGACAACACCACAGTAATGTGGTATATCAACAAACGGGGTGGGGGGACCCAATCTTACCCTCTGTGCAGGCTAGCCATGAACCTCTGGCTGACAACCACCTCCATGGGTCTACACCTAATTGACGCATACCTACCGGGGTCAACAACACCCTGGAAGACCACCTAAGCAGAAACTTACTGGACCCCCACGAATGGCAGTTCCACAGGGAAATATTTCTACAAATCACTCAGGAGTGGAGGACTCCAGAGGTGGATCTCTTTGCTTCTCACCTCAAACACCAGCTAATAAAGTTCTGTACCAGGGAGCATCACTCCCTAGCATGGAAGGTGAATGCCTTGACCTTCCCCTGGAACTCCCTCTTTGTGTATGCGTTCCCTCCTCTGCCTCTTATTCCCAAGGTACTGATCAAAATAAGGGAGGAGAGACCAAAGGCCATCCTCATTGCTACAGAATGGCCCAGACAGCATTGTTACCCCTTACTGCACAGCCTGACCTTACAGCCCCCCCCAAGCAGCTTCCCCTGATGTCAGACCTCTTGACTCAGGTGAGGGGGGAGATACTGCGCCCAGACTTCCAGACTCTCAATCTTTCAGCAAGGATAATACTTTAAAAGCAAACAAGGGGTTCCATGTTAAGTAAACAGGTCCAAGACATTATCACAGAGGCCAGAAGGCCCAGCACCAGAAAATCTTACGCAGGGAAATGGAAAAGATTCTGCTCCTGGAGCCAGTCCAGAGGGGCCAGTACCTCACTTTGTTCCATCCCTCTTATCTTGTATTACCTAGCTGAGTTGCTCAAAAGTAGTCTCTCCTTCTCTTCTATTTAAAATCCATGCCTCAGCCATTTCACCCCATTACGATTCATACCTACCCCTCTTCTCTCATCCTTTGATTAAACAATTCTTCAGAAGGGCTTCTAATATCAGACCTCCCAGAAGGCCTCCCACGCTAGCCTGGGACCTGAATTATGTTTTAGAAAAAGTGACCTTACCTCGTTTTGAACCTGCTGCTTCTACAGAATTGAAATACCTCTCCTGGAAGACTGCCTTCGTACTAGCTATCACCTCAGCCAGAAGGGTTTGAGAACTTCAGGCACTCATGGCTGTTGAGCCGTGTATAATTTTCCATGCAGATAGGGTCTCCCTGAGGACTAACCCCTCCTTTATGCCCAAGGTGTATCTCATGTGACCCTCAACCAAGCCATACACCTATCCATCTTCTTTCCCAACCCTCAAAACTTGGGGGAAAGAATTTTGCACTCACTAGATGTGTACAGACAGCTTGGATACTATCTGGACTGTACTAAACCCTTCAGAAAAATAGACCAGCTGCTTGTCAGCTTTGCCCCAGGGGCAGAGGGGAATTCCATTTCCAAACAAACCATTTCCAAATGGATATCACATTGTATCCATTTCTGCTACAGACTACATGAAACCCCCCTCCCCAAGTCTATTTGTACCCATTCCACTAGGGCAGCCTCCACTTCCACAGCCTTCCTCAGAGGAGTCCCCACCAGAGACATCTTGGAAGCTGCCATCTGGACCTTTGTCCATAACTTTACAAAGTATTACCACGTACCTCTTTTTTTTAAGTCTAGGGCAGGGTTTGCCTCTGCAGTTCTGCAGGGCTTGCTGACCCATGCCTAGGGCTCTAACCTATACGTCCACCCCTTTCCTCAGCTTTGGGAATCCTCCCACAGGTGAAGACTACTACAGTGAAACATGAAGAACATATTACAGTTGTGTACACTTACCATAAATGTAGATGTTCGAGTGTATTCACTGTTGCAGTTCTGGTTTCCCTCCCTCCATCCCCCTTGTATTCTCTTCCCCTAGGGGGACATAAGCTTCCTATGGTGGCTTTTAGCCACCAGGACCACTTTACCTTATTTTCTTGTGCTTCTGATGGGTTAGGGAAGAAAATCTGATGTAATAACATCGGCTGCCTTGCTTTATAGCACTGACGACCTGACATCAGACTACAAGCAACAGCAGCCGACGCAGAAAAACACTGACTGGTATTTGGGCCAGCTGAGGGCTACCACAGCAGGGATAACCCACAAGTGATGACTGCAGCAGTGAATACACTCAAACATCTAGATTTATGGTAAGTGTACACGACTGTACTTTCCCCCTACTTCTATCCATCACCAAGGGCAATCACCACAAGTTACCCCACAAGATGGACCTACTTACACAGCAGAAGGGAATACTGATCCATCATCACCGGGAGATGCTATGTCTAACACTCTGGGTGATAAACCTTTAATACCCCTCAGACACCGCTACTCTGAGGATGTGCTTTTGATCCTGAGAGAGGCCAGGAAACCTAACACACGGAGATCCTATATTTTAAAATGGGAACGATTCTCCAAATGGTGTCTCCAGAAACATAGGGATCCCTTCCTAGTGGATGCCCCTTTATTCTTAGCTTATGTGTGTGAACTTATCAAGGCAGGCCTTTCGTACACCTCAGTGAATGTCCACCTATCTGCAATCTCTGCCTGCTTACCCTTAGACCCTCCACTACTTTCAAGGTTAGATGTTAAATTGTTCCTGAAAGAGGTCTTGCACATTAGAACACCAAGGAATCCTGTTCCACCACCTTGGGACCTAAATTTTATCATAGAAAAACTAACACTGGCCCCATTTGAAACAGCCAGTTCTTCAACACTGCAAATGTGCACATGGAAAACAATCTGGCTGGTAGCTCTCACTTCAGCTAGAAGGGTGTCAGAGTTGCAGGCACTCATGGCCTGTCCCCCTACACTATTTTCCACAAAGATAGGGTGACCCTGCGCACTAACCCTTCTTTCATGCCCAAAGTAGTCAAGGAGCTGTCATTAAATCAGTCCATCCATCTGCCCACCTTCTTTCCCTCTCCCACCAATGACAGTGACAGAATACTCCATTCCCTGGATGTGCACAGGCAGCTAAGATTTTATTTTGATAAAACTAAGCCCATAAAGAAATCTAATCAACTCTTTGTACCCTTTCATCCCTGGGCCCTTGGCAAGGCAGTCTCCAAACAGACTATCTCCTGTTGGATCAGGAAAACTTTCTGCTTCTGCTACTCCTACCATGCCAAGGACTTACTTCAGGGGGTAAGGGCACACTCCACTAGGGCCGTAGCATCCTCCAAAGCATTCTTCAAAGGCCTGGACACAGCCTCCATTCTAGAGGCAGCCACCTGGTCCACTATACACACCTTTACCAGACACTACAAATTGGACCATATCTCCAGAGCCAGAGTAGGTTTTGCCAGGGCAATCCTGTAGGGATTCCTGGAATCAGCTACGGCTACCTCCATCCTTCCTCCTTCCTAAGCTGTGGTTCTCCCACACTAAGAATACTGCAACATGGGAATAGAAGGACATAGAATAGTTGTGTAAAATCTTACCATAACCATAGATGTCCTTCTCTTCCATGTTGCAGTATTCCTTCCCTCCCACCACCCCCCTGCATTCCTTTCGCCTGTCTGTGGGGCACCCTAGGGCACCTCCTAGACTATGGTCTCACTGGGCAGTCTATGGCATTTTACCGGTCTGGAGGACATCATTTGGCTCTATCTAGTCCACTGTCAGATTGGGCAGTTAGTTCTGAGGTCTGTGCATGCAGACGTCACATTTAAGGATCCTGGTTTATGGGCCTGTGTGTGACGTCTCATGCACCAACAGCAACCAGGATTAAGCTTTTGTATAGGAGCCAACGTTCGGGTCGCCTGAGTCGGAGAAGCCCACACTAAGAATACTGCAACCTGGAAGAGAAGGACATTATGGTTATGGTAAGATTTTACACAATTATTCTTTACTGAAGAGTACTTCAAGTGGTATTGAAAATAAAAGAAGATGTAAATGGAGCTCTCCCCATTCTCTCTTGAGATGGGATTATAGTGATAACTGCGGAGGCCATAATGGTGAATATATGGGCTCTTATGTGAGTTTCCTTGCAGTTTCTTGTTGTATTCTGAGTTAATGTAGCACCAATGTTATGAAAAGGTTAATTTACTAACATAGTTTAGCATGGTAAGGAACCATTATGTACAGTAATTATTGTATTTAAACTCTACTAGCTTAAATTTTAATAAATTATTTTATAAAAGCATTTTAATTGTAGTGTATACAACTGATTGCTTAGTAAAGTAAAATACTGTTGTTATTGCAGTATTGGCTGTGCTTCAGATATTGGGGTAACACTGAAGTATAAACAGCGTTACATAATTCTTGAGCCACATGTTCTGCTGAAAAATGTATTCAGAAAATTAGCAGAATTTGAATGTGACATTGATGTGATAATTAATATCAGTGAGGAAGCAAATGACATGTAAATGGATGCATTGCATGATGGCTGTTAAGACAAGAAGTAAGTAGGTGTAGATATACATTCAAAAGGTAATGGATGGATGGATGAATGGATGGATAGATGGGTAGATGGATGTAATTATTGGCAAGTTTTATCAAATGCAATGACATATAGGAGCTAGTACCTCTACCAAGACACAATATAGGATCTGATGCCTTGGTAGAAGTGTTTTGGTTTTGGTGATGGTATAGAAGAAAATTATGTTAGTGAATAGGCTTGATTCCAGTTCTGCTAACTTTTCTGTAGTTGGTAAAGTCAGAAGAAAGGAAGAGGACATTGAATATGAAAATTTAAAAAAACATAAAAACTGCCAAAGTGCGCTGGAAGAAGAATCACAAAAACTGTTTTAGCGTAACAAACTTTAATTACCGCTTTCGTAAAAAAATTCATCAGAAATCAAAAAAAATCAGGTCCACATTACAGTATATATAAATATCAACCAATAAAAAAGACCAATCACTAAAACAATCAATTAAAACGCAAAGACTCTTAAAGCACCCTTAACCTCCGTTCTTTTAAAAGGCATTTGATGTTAATAGCTTCATTCAAACCTGGTTGTACATCAGCTCTTAACTTGACCTGCCATTCAAGTTTTCTTGTCTCAACCAAATTTTTATAATCTCCACCCCTCTTGTTTTCTAAAACTGCAAAAGTAATTTTTTTTAATTCTTACACAAAATGGAATGCCTATAAAGAGCATTGTGTTGTCTTTGGTTTTAAGTGCATAAAGATGTTCCCTTATTCTTTGCCTCAAACTCCTAGTAGTGATACCAAAATAAAAAAACTACTACAGCCACAGCATAACCCAATGTACACAACTCCCGTAGTACCACAGTTAAATCTGCCAGGACCCTCTATAGTATGTGAAATGTGGTTTAAGTAAACAAATGGCCCCTCACTAATAAACCTACAAACATTACACTCGTAACATTTGTAGGTACCAAAAGGTTTAGTGGTACTAGGGGGCACAATTCTAGTATTATCTTGTTCTAACATAAATTTATTACATTTGTCCTTTTTATATATAAATTTAGGGGCTTCCCCTAACAATAATCTTAGTTCCAGGTTACCAGAGATGATTCTCCAGTTCTTTTGAATTATTCGTCTAATGCAAACTTTGTCCACCGACATGTCCAAACAAAACGAGGGAACCCTATTGGGAATGTCATTATTCCTGCTACCATTTCTAATACCCCCAGAACCCTATTGGGAATGTCATTATTCCTGCTACAATTTCTTATACCCCCAGAGCCAAATTCATCAGTTTCCTGAGACATATTTTTGTTACTCTGAAAACCTACTCTAAGAATGGGGCCAAATGTTATGTCTTTTCAAAATAACATCAGTAGAACATGCTAGAGCTAGACCTTCTCTAGGATAATCCCTGGAAAGAAAAACAGATTAAATAAATTTTACTTCCTGCAAAAAATCTTCATCTTTGCTGGTTATTCAGGGACCCCTGGTTATGTGCTTTTTCATAAACCTAGGATGTCTACTAGTATAAGGCAAGTAACTGTTTGCTATAAATACTACTGTACTTTCTATACTCCAATCAAACACATCTAAAAAATGAGATGTCCAATCCTATATTTCCAACACTAAATGTGAGAAAAGATGTACTAGTATTCAGATGGTTCAAAAAATCTACATGGTTACATTGTTTCTTAACAATAAAAAACAAATCATCTACAAAACATCTGTAAAATAAAACAAACTCAAATTTGAAAATACTGGTAAGAATTTCTCTTTAGTCAGTCCAACCCACACGTACGGCAAGTGCAGAGGCTCTATAATCCAAAGTAAATTCCAAAATGAATCAGACCCAGCACAAAGTGTGGTATAACAGTTTAATATGCAAAAACATATAATGACATGGGTGTAGGGAAAAAATATCCCAACACCCAAACCAAACCGATTTCGGCTTAATAGCCTTCTTCAGTGAAAGACAGACAAAATATAAATGATAGGACAAAAAAGCCCTTCTTATATACATAAAGACAGATGCCAAAAGACCTCCTATTGGTTAGTTTAGAGGTATTCATTTAAACCAGGAGGGAACCCCCCCCCGCAGTTTAATTATACATTTCTTTTCTTTAACATTTAAAATATTATGCCAGCCATATTTATCCCTGCAATTCCCTGGTATACAGTCAATAATGGTGAATCTAAATGATGCAGTGTTGTGTTTGCAAGTATGTTTAAAGAGGGCATTGGACTGCCTTTTATTCCTTATATCACTCATATGCTCTCCAGTTCTAAATTTGAGAGGTCTTGAGGTTTGGCCTACATAGAATGCGGAGCATGTACAAGCGGCCAAATAAATTACCCAACATGTACTACAATTTGCCAAAAAGGTGATATTAAAGACAGTGGATATATTTTTGCTGGTAAATTCTTTGATTTTATTTACCCTATGACAGTGAGAACAATGCCCGCAAGGGACACATCCCACCAATATATCTCCCATGAGTGTTCTTTGCTTTGAGGCAGTTCCCCTATAATCAAACCTTTTATAATGGCTAAATAACGTGCCCAAAGTATGGCCCTTACAGAAAGAAAAAGAACATTTCTCAAATTGATGATACAAAGGTAGATACCTGCATGAATGTGCATAATATCTCTTTTGTAACTCTTTCTGAAACTGAAATAAAGATCTTGAACAAAGGCCTGAACTTTGTACCAGGTATTTTTGTTCCTGAACACACATTGGCTCCGGATGTGATGGATTTTTGCTGCTTGTTAAATCTAAGGCTATATTTTGAAAATACCTCTACTAATACACAAAGAGGTTTTAGATTTTGTGGATCTACTTTTATGCCCCCCATGTCACCAATTGTATCGATTTTTCAGTCTAATGGTCTCAAAGATCTACACTTTAATCCTTGTGAGTATAACAGCTTTCATAACAATTTATCTAAGGTTGAGGAAAAATGTATAGATAGTCTGAGGAACAATAGGGATATTGTGATTCTACCTGCAGACAAAGGCGGAGCAGTTGTGATACAAGATTGGGTCTCTTATTGTGGGGAAGCAATGAAACGGTTAGAAGATGGTAGATACTATATGTTTATGCCATTAGACCCCACTAGGAGGTTCAAAATGGAAATTGATACCTTTTTGGATGAAGCTCAGGAGCAAGGCATCATTACTAGGGCATTTCATTTTCATCTTAAGGTACCTGATCCTAAACAACAGTACCTCTATCTTCTACCTAAGATCCATAAAGTTCCCAAACATCAACCAGGAAGGCCAATAGTGGCAGGTAGGGGTTCCCTTACTAAACCCCTTTCAGAATTTCTAACACTATATTTGAAACCTTTGTTGTCTTGTGTCCGAGCCCATATTCAGGATACTACCCAATTTTTGGGTATCATTTCGGAAATGCAGCTAGAACAAGATTGGCTGTTATGTACCCTGGATGTCACCTCTTTGTATACCAACATTCCACATTGGGCAGGGTTGATAGCCCTACAATATTGGCTGGATAGATCTAAATTATATGAACCAGGTTTCAATACCTTTTTGTCTGTCTGGCTGAACACGTATTAACAAAAAACGTATTTTACTTTCAAGATCAATGTTTTTGGCAAGTACTAGGAACAGCCATGGGGGCTTCCTTTGCACCCATTTATGCTGATATGTTTATGGAATATTTGGAGGAGTTGATTTATGATCCTTGTCATAACTTGTATATCAATGAGATTGACATCTGGAGGCGTTATCTCAATGACTATTGGTTGGTGTGGAAGTCTGATGATATTTTCCTGCATGAGTTTGTTGACTATCTTAATGAGAACAAATGGGCCATCGAATTTAAGGTTACTTTCAGCAGTACTGAGATTACCTTTTTGGATGTCCATGTCAGTAGAAATCCGGATAATACCTTGGATACTAAGATATATAGGAAATTTCCTCGTACAATTCTCTCCTGCATGCCACCAGCTTCCACCCACAACATATCATCAGAAATATCCTAAAATCTCCATTTCTGAAGGTTAGAAGGATTTGTTCCAACTCCTCAACATATGATTGCTACAAACAAGATTTAATTAATCGATTTAAGGATAGGGGTTACAAATCAGGTGACATCAGTACGGCTTGTCAATTTGTTTCTAGTTAAGATAGGGCTAAATTATTGTAATATCAGGTACAACCATCAGATACCCAGTCCAAGATAAGATTGGTTACCACTTTTGGCAGGAATACTAAATCATTCATGCATACCATCGACATGCATTGGAACATTTTGTTGGCAGAAAACAGATTGACCATTTGGGGGAGAAATGTTCTTTTTCTTTCCATATGGGCCATAATTTGGGCTCGTTATGTAGCCATTATAAAAGGTTTGATTATAGGGGAATTGCCTTGATCCAAAGAACACTCACGGGAGATATATTGGTGGGATGAGTCCCTTGCAGGCATTGTTCTCACTGTCATAGGGTAAATAAAATCAAAGAATTTACTAGCACAAATATATCCACTGTTTTTAATATCACCTTTTTGGCAAATTGTAGTACAAGATGGGTAATATATTTGGCCACTTGTACATGCTCCGTGTTCTATGTGGGCCAAACCTCAAGACCTCTCAAATTTAGAATTGGAGAGCATATGAGTGATATAAGGAATAAAAGGCAGTCCAATGCCCTCTTTAAACGTACTTGCAAACACACTGCATCATTTAGATTCACCATTATTGACTGTATACTAGGGAATTGCAGGGATACATCTGGCTGGCATAATATTTTAAATGTTAAAGAAAAGAAATGGATAATTAAACTGCGGGGGAGAGGCTTTTCCCTCCTGGATTAAATAAATATCTCTAAACTAACCAATAGGAGGTCTTTTGGCATCTGTCTGTATGTATATAAGAAGAGCTTTTTTGGCCTATCATTTATATTTTGTCTGTCTTTCACTGAAGAAGGCTATTAAGGTGAAACCGGTTTGATTTGGGTGTTGGGATGTTTTTTTCATTCACCCATGTCATTATCTGTTTTTGTATATTAAACTGTTATAACACACTTTGTGCTAGCTCGGATTCATTTAAGACTTGCTCTTTCCCACTAACCTAAAACTAAATTGGTGTAAGCCGGAGCTACAGTAGCCCCCATGGCTACGTCCTTAACTTGTTGATAATATTTGTTATTAAAAAGAAAAAAATTATTGGTTAATAAAATCTTAAACAATGAACAATACAAAATCACTCTAGACTGATCCACAAAAGTATACTTGTTAAGAAATAACCTTACATGTTTAATTCCTATAGAATCTGGTATAGAAGTAAACAATGCTGTTACATCAACAATAATTGCATAACAATTACAAGCAGATTCACAAGTTGCCAAACTAAACATTCTAATACTGTTCAAAAAATCCCAGGAGTCCTGCATATAAGAAGGTAACTGTTGTACTAAAGGATTCAATACAGAATTAAGAAAAACAGATATACCTTCAACGACACTCTCAGAAGCTGAGACAGTTGGTCGAAAAGGGTGGTCTGTGGGATTTTTGTGTATTTTCGGGTTACCAAACAAAACCTCAACCCTGGGGTTTTCATTCAAAATGAAGTTATAAACATATTCGGTCATCTCATTGTTCATAAGAAAGTCATATAAACAATATTGTATAAACTTCTAACTTCTATTGATGTCTGCCAACGTAACCTCACAATATTCTTCAGTATTACTTAACATCTTCTCACTAGAGTTATTATAACGTTTGGTATCCATGACAACAGTCCCACCCCCCCACCCCCCTTGTCAGCTTTCATAAATCTTATTGAAGTCTGATGGTGCAATTCATATAATGCTTTCCTATCCCACATCGATAAGTTAAAAAACTGAAAATCAGGTTTACTTAACAAAAAGCTCCTAATTTCTTCCTCTCACACTTTGAAAAAAGTTTTAACTGGAAAATACTGTTTGTTAAATTTGCCCTGTGACTTGGTATAAAGGAAAAACCTAATTTCAAAACATTGAAATGATGATAGTTCAAGTGAAAATCTAAAGTAGTAAATACTTTGACATCATCTAAATTCAAAATTACAGAGCTCACAGTTAATATACCATCGTTCAACATTTTCTTCCATTGATGCGACCTCTGTTCTTACTCGAGTATTGTGGTCATTCTTCCCCTTGGAGTTTTTTGTGAACACCTCTTTCTGCTGTCCATTGTGTGCAGAAAACACCGCTTTGTGCGAACATAGAGGAAGTTCTTTAAAAATCCATGTTGGAACATCCAGTGTTCACATGCCTGACTTTGGAGGTCACCATTCCCTGTGTAAAAGTTTCGGTTGCTGCCCCTTGTTTCCTGAAGAGGAAGCTCATATTTAAAGGGCCAGTACTACCACTAGCCACTTGAGTTTCAGAAACAATTTTGTTTGAATTAATAACAGTGTCTAAAGTGTTTGATACACCTAATTTTGCCCATAAACAGTCTGTGTTGGATAGGCAGCTAAATCTCTCAACACTTTCTTTTGTTTTCACACCTCAATAATTTTTCAAAACAGTCCAAATTCTGAAAAAGCTGTTCATAACTGGAATGGAGATCTGGTTGTGCAGAAAAGTAACTAACCAGTTCTTCTTCCTTTTTAAGAAGAACCTTTAATTTCTCCATTGTACTACTCGTATTTAATAAGCATTTGTAGCCGTTCATGACCAGCCTTGTTGAAAAAGGAGACAAGTTCAGAAAAAAAAAAATGCCTTACCCCGTTTAACACCAGTAGGTAGTTTGAAAAACCTTAAACCCTTTGGAACAATTTCTTGCTGGATACAGTGTTCAAAATGCTTATTCTCCCCTGCTAGAGGCCTAAATTTCTTTAAACATTTTTCAATGTCAGCAAACAAGGCAGCCACATTCAGATGGATAATGGCATTGTTCATATTGAACTGAATGGACCGAAATGGGTCATAATGAAATCTAGTACCTGAGGCCACATGTGAATAAGTAAGTACATTAGGGCACCCAGTATTCACTGTATCACTATTACCAGAAAAATTGTCAATAGGGTTAACTGAACCATTTCTAATGCTGGTCAAGTTAGTAATAACTTGAAACAACATCACCAAAGATTTTTGCATTTCATTACAACGAAGAAGCACCAATTCTTGTAGTGCCTTTTTTTGATTTTCAGGAAGAGGGTGAAGAGTCAAATCCATAAGCAGTTTGTGTTCTCATTTTATGTTGGAAGTTAAGCAGAGTTGGGGCTGGTTAGTACTTGGATGGGAGACCATCTGTGAATATCAGTTGCTGTAGGCTTAAGTATTTAACAATTTGAAATCTTAGAAATTCAAGTATTTATAAACAAGTATTTCTGTTGCCTTTTACTGGCTATTTTTATTTTTTATTTTTATGTCTGTTATTAGATATGATTTGTGTGCTCCTGTGTTGGTGTTTTGTATTTTATATGCTTTACTATATGTATATATTTTAGATATTTTTGTATGGTGAATATTGGATAAACGAGTGTGCTGTTTTAAGAAAGGTGTGTGTGTGTGTGTGTGTGTGTGTGTGTGTGTGTGTGTGTGTGTGTGTGTGTGTGTGTGTGTGTGTGTGTGTGTCTTGACCAATGGGATTGTTTTTAAATGTATTTAAATAGGGCAAACATGTTTAAGATTATCTGATGATGTTCATAAGAAGTGAAGGAAAGCGCTTATCTTTTTTATTTTGTGTTTGTTAAAATTCAGTAAATTACAGTTTTACCGTGGATAGTCTTTGTGCTTCCTTTGTTGTACTACTCATAGACAGAGACAGCTTCTAAATGTTTTATTCCATTCATGGGTCCCCTCAAATTATCTGTGGTATGATTACAGTTATTCTAATTAGAGGTAATTTAATTATCGATAATGGGATGTGTAAGGTCAGCCTCTGTAACCAAATGGGATAGGTTAATTCAAGCATAAAAAGGGGTATTGGCTAGGCTTAAAATGGCCTTCAAAAGCAGCTAGCCTAATACTTACCTATGAACCTATAAACATGAAACTTTAGAGCTAAGGCTAGATATGAGTGGTTCTTTAATTTGTTGATAAAATGTATCTATTTATTTGTGCAGTAATGGGACAAGCTAATAAACTGTGGCCATGACTGAAAATCACTAAAGAAACTGAACCATGTAAACCGAAGCGGTACAAAAAATAAAAATAAAAAAACAGTTGTACTACTACAGAAATATAGTGCTTTTTGTCTTTTATTTCTTGACATTCAATGAATAATCCAGAATTAAAAAGAAAACTCAACTACTTTGTCATGTTTAGGTTTCCACAAACATTTGATGTGTAATGTTTCATTAAAGCCTGAGGGTTAAGACAAAAAAGTACTTTTTCTTTCTAACAATTATTTAAATCCACCTCCTGTAACTATTTCCTGACCTTTATTGATTAGTGAAGTGTAAACTTTTCAAAATGTATGCAGTCTGTGAAATGTTTAAGCAGTGCTTTGGAAGCTACCTTATTTCTAATTGGCCTTACCATGCTTTGGAATATTCAGGCAGATAACTTTCTTCTTCTCTTTCCATTGTAAAAGGAACCACAAGTGACATACATTGCTAAATATTTTTTGAGTCAGATTTATACCATTCATTACAACCAGTACTTTTATCCTTACTGTAAATGTGCAATTCTGCTACTATGAATCTGCTTGCCTTGCAAAAGCTGTAAGCAAAAAGTATCACATTCTTGTCCCATAGGCAACTTTACTGAAGTGTCTTTCCCAATCTGTCCTTTAGGTTACATTTTTTGATCAGTAAATACTGGGCCCTTTCTCAAAATCCTATTTAATTCTGAATTTTATTATATTATTTTCCCATTGTTTACTATTTTTTATAGATTTTGTAACAGTGTTGTAGGAAACAGGCCATGCTAAGTTGTATTATATCTCACTTGTGATTTCATTGTTCAAGTTTAAACCAGCCATTAATTTGGGGGCTTCATGACCTCTATTTAAAATCATATTTCCTAAAAAAAATAACTCTTTTTCAAAATCAGAATTAATCTAGCAGTCAAAATGAACTGCCTTTAGCTAGATTTTTTGTCATATTTGAGGTATCCACTCCTACCAATATTTATATATATATATATATATATATATATATATATATATATATATATATATATATATATATATTTATATGGGTTCATATTGGAAAATCGAACTTTGAGAATGCCGAAAACCGGAAGGCCGAACTTGGTAGTTGAGAATGTCGAAGCCGTGGAAACCCAAATTCTTTCCCAGGGAAAAATCTGGTTGGCCATTTCTGCAGCTTCGGCTTTTTCGGACCGGGTCAAGGTAAGTGTACGAACGGGTGTTGATGGACTTTAGGGTTAGGGCGCGGGTCAGGTAAGTGTGCGATAGTGACGGACTTTAGGGTTAGGGCACAGGTCAGGTAAGTGTGCGGTAGTGATGGACTTTAGGGTTAGGGCTCTGGCCAGGTAAGTCTGCGGTAGCAACGGACTTTAGGGTTAGGGCTGGGTTAAGGATAGTGCTTAGATAGTTGTGTATGTTAGGTTTAGTGTAGGTTTTGAAGGTGTTTGGTGTGATTGTGTTATGTGTGTGTTTTTCAGAACAGCAAATTTTTTCCCTGGGAAAAAATTTGCTGTTTTGAAGTGTTAATGTTATCTGAATTCGATCTTCCAAGTTCGAACTTATGGTGTTCGACATTTTGGAAGTTCGATTTCATGATATAGACCCATATATATATATATATATATATATATATATATATATATATATATATATATATATATATATATATACATATATGTGTGTGTGTTAGTAAAATAGTAAAATGCAGCTGTCTATACATATCTAATTTGATATTACCTTTGACTGTTTTAAAGAAGTCTGGTAATAAAAGACAAAAGCAATAAACTTGTTCAGTAGCATAACCAGTATGTATTTTTATAAGTGTGGACATGAGGTTATAATCCTATGATTGTTTAGGCAACATATGCAAGATATTATATAGTGTATTCTGTATCACCTAAGCAAGAAGTAGGCAGGGTCAGGATGGACTGATAATTATTGAAATGGATTGTTCAATGAAAGAACTGAAAGATGTAACTGGTGGCAGATGTAAGTTATTCACAGCAATTATGTACAGTTATTTGTACTGTAATATTATAAGATCAATAAAAAAAGATTTAAAAAAAGGACATTCTACAAGAGTGTAATAGTTTGGGGTTAAAGAGATTTGTCTTTTTTTAAATAAGAAACATCTTTATTAAACTATCACTTATGACATAGGCAAACATACATTTATATAAATAAAACAAATCATAGACATATTTTAGTTACAAATATTGTACATCACTTATAAGCTATCTAGTCATTGTCAGGCAAACATTACATAACTCATCAAATCCTGCCTTCTTTTAAATCTCATTCCTCCTCCAAAACTTTATTCTGCATGTATTGTTCCCACATTTCCCATTTTTTCTTTGTAATTTGCTCCTACCCTTTTCTAAAGATCCAACTTCCAGTTGTTTTATCTCTGTTACTGTATTCACTACTTCTGGTACAGTTGGTTTAGACTTTGATTTTCATTTTTTAGTAATTGATTATTTGGCAGCCACCATAATTAAACTCAACAAGGCCTTACTTTCCATGTCTAGAAAACTCTGACTCTGCATCATAGCTCAAAAAATAATGTCCTTAATTACATCAATTTGCTTACCTAGTATTTCTGATAGAGTAGTCTACAGGGAATTTTTAAAGTATGCCAACTCATTGCCCTCCCCCAAAAAAGCATACCCCAACCACCTCATTCCTCCCCATCCCACCTCCAACATCTGCTATCTTCCTGAGGAAAAATTCCTCTGAGTCTACTGGGGGTATAAAAATACCTATGCAAACACTGCCAAGCAAAGATCCTAAATCTTTCAGACTCTGTATAATTGGAAGGCCTACATATATCTCCCCATTGTTTCTTTGTGAATTGCTTATTCCATCTTTCTTCCCAATCCTTTCTAACCTCCTCTGATTGATTCTTATAGTTATTATGCAATATTTTATATGTTCTAATAATTGTCTGTTTTTAACAGCAGTTTCTACTCTAGATTCTACTAAAAACTCTACCTAGTGCTTTTTTTTTTTTTTTTGCTTAGAATTCCCCCTATTTCTTTCTCTTTGCCTGTACTCTGTTAGTCTTTCATAGGGAAGGCAGTCTACAGCCTGCAGTCCAAATACCCATATGAGTATCAAATCTTGCACCTTGTGTCTGTAAGGTAAACACCTTAACCATTATACCAACCAAATATGGAGCTGGCAGGGAAGATGGGTATGCCTGTCCTTGGGGAGGGGGGTAGAGGCAGTCAAGAGCTATAGCAGTTCTTTGGAGGATAGAGCTGGTCTGTTGACCTGTAGGTGTAATGTGGCACACCAAGCTGATTTGTGATAGCCTTCGTTAAGGAAGTACACAGGAGAATGCAGCTGCACGGGGAAGCATAGTAGCCCTTCAGGCATGCAGGACCCTGCCCCCCCCCCTCACCTAGGAGAGTGGTTAGTCCAGTAAGCAATAATATCCTGATTGCTGAGATGCCAGCAAGGACACTGCCTGAATAGTGCCTTCTCTTCACATGCTTCTTGCCCTAGTAGAGTGGTTGGATTCCCCACCACTAGGGACTGAATGTGTTCAAGTCTGATTGGGAGAGGCTCAATGGTCAGCAGGCCTAGGGGCAGAAAGCACACAAAAATACAATCCATTCTTTAAATCTTAGCTGGTGTCATGTTATCATGATACTGTAACAGTCTCAGCAGTTAGAAAAGAAGTCCTCCTCATTAAAAGCATACAGTCCTTTATGTCTGCCTTCCAAACCAGAGTTGAAAGGTGCCAAACTGGTTTAAAAACACCTATCAAAAGAAGTAGTAATGTTCCTTGGTCCCAATGCATTCCAGTGTCACTTAAGAACTGCTTTTTTTAAATATTCAGTTTGAGAACTTAATTTTTCTTTTTGTCCAGTCTCAGATTTAATAGTCATGTTATACTTCTCAGGGTAATCCCCATGTTGTTCTCCCTTCCTTCCTCAGTGACCATTGTGGTATGGTAACAGCGTTTTAAGCAAATCTCCAGATCCACTAATATATTGGTCTCTTACTGTAGACATCAGTCCTGTAAATATTTTTATTTGCTGCAATTATTTGCACGCCACGTGGTCTTCTTTTATTAATTGTTAGCAGCTGTGCTGTACAACTTTGCTAAATATCCTCCAGCCTCTTGCAAAACAGTCCCTTTATTCTGACTCACTGTAGAGTCTGAAATAGTCCAGCAACTTGGCTCACATTGCAGAACCACACCCTTTCAAACAGTATGGCAAAGCACAGGTTACTTTCAAACTTGTAAGTACTCAACAAGATTGGAAAATGCTCCTCTCTAAGGAATGAATGCAAAGCTATGTGTAACAAAGCTAAAATTACATTTATGAGCAACAAATGAAGTAATTCAAATAGGTTTTATTTAGTTGCTGATGCATTACTTTTCTCTCAGTGTCTGTTATTCATATTGTCATTTTTTTTTATCTAGAAATTTTTCATCACTTTTGAATTGTTACTAAAATAAATATTACTACAGCCTGTTGGTGCGTCACATCTATTCATCCCTATATCTATACTTTTCACACTTTAGTAAAATACTTAGAAGGTGCTCACACATCCTCAGTCACACAGGTACATTTTCAGCAGGGACCACAGACTGTACCACTGTGATGTTGTTTAAGACATTGGATTATTCACTTAAGGTTCACAGTGGATTGCTGTTCTACTTGTCAGTTTTCTTATAATATTAGTGAGAGGGCAGTGTCCTGCCACATAACCGAGGCTCACAATTTTAAATGATATTCATAACATTATTGACTGGCCATTGTTTCCTTCAGGTAGTTGATTATACTTTTTTCCACAGCAGTCAGTCAAATGTAGTTTGTTCCCCTCCTCTCTGCAAACATTCTTGAACTCAGCTTGTTTGCTGTAAAAATGTAGCTGATTGAGAAAAACACCTGTTGATTCAGAGTGGTTTGCACAACTTTACTCCTTCAAAACTACACTACTGTAACTGCAGCCTAATTTAATAGGATAAGCCTTCTGTTTCCAAAATGTTAGACTGCTGCTCCTGGTACATAATATAATGACGTTATAATCACAACAGATATGAAGTAAGTGATTTCTTGCCTTGGGAAATGTTGGTAAAGTGTGCATGTAAGCATTACCTTCCACTGAATTGGAAGAATCTTTTCAACATAACAGCTTTCATTTGTGCCAAAATTAAACTAGTAACAAACACAAAATATCTAGGTATCATAAATGTTTGAAAATTTCAAATCTGACTTTCATCTAAAACAAGCAGAAACAAACAGTGACCTGTATAGGATAAAGCCCTACCTTACCGACGACACTAGAAAAACAACTCCCACAACTTAACTACTCTGCACCATTTTAGATGGTGCTCTGATTTTTATAGATCTACAAGCCACCCAATCCCACTTACTCAACTGTATAAAAAAAGCAAAGGTTCCGGCTCATAGTCCATATAGAATACACTACTTCTTAGGTCTAAATAATTTCAGTGGACTGAATTGCAACATACCTTAACTTCTCAATTAATCACTACCCACAACCTAATCTTCAAATCATATAAGTGCCCCAGCATCAGCAACATAAGTCATCACTACTGACCAACAGAAGCATTTTCTCTACAGGCAAACACCAACTGCTAGTCAAAACTGCTAACTCTGCAGCTGACTACCTGTACCAGTCCTATGTATCCAGAATCCAGAATGGCATTCCACTCAGCCTAAAACAAACCCATAACCTCATAACATTTAAACATCTGTTGGAAATGTGGTCATATCCCTATAGTTTATGAGGGTAATAGCTCAACTCTTGCATATCCACTAAACATCCTCCAAATACCATAAATATCCAGCCACACTTAATAATTCTTATTGACATTCTTTAATCTACTTTCTTCTGGCTACCTGCTATTCTGCTATGAATTGTGTCCAGCCACTCCTCATACATTTTCTGTAAACCACGACATTGCATCACCTCTACAGAACACTTCATCAGACTTACTTCAGTATGTTCCTCTATCTTTCAGCTCAGCATAACTGAAACTATTAAATGCCATTCTAGTGTACTTTGCAATGTACTGTTATATCTCACAACTCAATAGCCCATCATCTACTTAACACCATTCTTATGCACTTTTAAACTACTCCTTTCATCCCTCTTACCCCACCTATAGCAGCCAAGACACTCATTTATGAATCTTGTATAGAAGCCTAATCCTAGAAACTAATGCCAGTAATGTGCATTGTACTGCATTTGCTCTACTTATTTGTCGTTGATTGCTGACACATATCTCACTTTCTGTTGATGCTGATTAAGGCCTATAGCCATAGCTGTAACATTTGTAATGCAAAACATATGTCTGTACTGCAATAGCTCTGCTTAGCTGGTTTTAATGTCCCTTTCTGTTTTGGTGTAATAGGACTAACTACTCATTGGTATAACATGAACTTTTTTCTTCTGACCATTGACTGTCAATTGTTTGTATTGCTTTTATTAGACTTACACTCATCTTTCTTAGTGCAACCTTTTGTAAACTTAATGTAAGAGTTTTGTGTGGGGCCTCCTCTGAAAGGGGGCCTTCTGCCCAATTGGACGATCCTGGTAAATGAATGCTAATAAGTAAGTTAATAATAAGTAGTATATCTCTTAAATTTGTAATAGTATTGGGATGTCTCATTACACCAAAAACTAAACAGCTAAGTACGGAGTATGGGTTCATCCTGTTTAAGCTTCTTCATTTAGAGGTAATCCCTTACGGTATTAAACCAGAAGTGTATCTACTACATGGTATTAGAATAAAAAGCTAATTTACTCAGAAACTGCTTGCCTATTAAGCATCTATCCTGCAACTTCTGAAGTTGGAACGAGGACAAGAATGGATAATTTCTTCTATATGGTAACATTATAGTACCAACCCCAAGGCACAGCCAGCAAGTATTTTGTTTTGCACATTACAAAGGAAACTTTTACCAAAGAGCCATTGAATTATATTTTCACCATAGTACTGTCTTCTGTTCATGTAACTTTTGTATATAATTTCTCATTCTCATATTGTAATTACATTTTTTTACACTCGGTACAGGAAAACTGCTGAATTTCAACTGTCCTAGTTTCATCTGCAGAAATCTCTTTTTTCCCTAAACTTGTCTACACTTTAAATACTAACATCAGTGAAACTTCATGGTAATCTGTCTAAAACTGATCATTTTACTTAAAATGTTTGAGGTGTACCTCACTGGCAGTGGAATTGCAGAGAAACAGGAGAATGCCCAGTGTACAAGGTTGCATCATGTGACAGATAAGGAAGACATAAAGGTATTAATCACTTTTAACTTCAAAGAAGAAAACAGAGGCAATGCTTTATTAATGTGAGTTAAAGTGTGGTATGTGTCAGCTAAAAACTGCATGTTCTATACATGTCATGTTAGTAGTGTTGGGACTGCAGGAAGACTGGATGGATGCTTGAAAACACAACATTTGGTCTATATTTTGCATACAGCAAAGTACATTTAAACTACAGTGACAATACTGCACTCATTTTACCCTTTGAATCACCTTTGTGTGTTGTTTGTTCTTTAAAGTTGAAGCTATTAATTTATTTATAGCACCTTTATTGAATTATTGCTTAAAATGTAGGCAAACATACATTTGTATAAAAGAAAACAAATCATATTAACTTGTTTCCAGTTGCAAACCTTATACATCACATGTATTTTATATATTTATCATCAGTTCAACGTTACATAAATGGATCAGTTCCTCCCTTCCCTTAAACTTCACTCCTCCCCAAAACATTATTCTACATGTATATTGTTCCCACAATTTTCATTTTTTTCAATGTACTTTGCTCCTACCCATTTCAAAAGGTCCCACTTACAGTTTTTTTATCTCTGTTATAATATTCAGTACTTCAAATACAGTTGGTTTATATTTTGATTTCCATTTTCTAGCACTTGCTTTTTTGGCAACTACCAGAATTAAACTTAACAAGGCTTTACTAGGTCTAGACAATTCAGATACTGTATCCCAGCTTTAAAATCATTTCCTTAGATATACCTATATGCTCACCCAATATTTCTGACATAGTACTGTGTACGGAATTTTTAAAGACTGCCAACTCATTATTGTCCCAAAACAGATGTTTCCAGTTACCTTTTTTCCCTGTCACACCTCCAATATTTGCCATCTACCCGAGGAAAAATTCTTTGAAGTCTGAGGTATAAAAATATCTATGCATATACTTCAAAGTGAAAAATTCTAAATCTTCTAGATTTTGTTGCATATTTGGGAACCATACATATGACCTTTCATTGTTTCCTTGTGAATTGCTTATCCAGCCTCTCTTCCTAATCTTTTGTAACCTCCTCTGACTGATTCCACAGCTAGGCCTCAGCTACAGTCTTCTCAAAATGAACATTTATTTGCTAAAAGAAAACTTTTCATTACATTTAATGTTCTCTTATTTACTTGCTTACACAAAAAAACTTATTAGATTAAGCAAATGGCCTTAATCCAAACATTGTCCTTTGCCAAAGGAAGAGAAGAGATATCAACTCTACATATATTATCATTTGAGGACTTTTACATCACATGCCCCACATCAACAACCCAAGATTACATCATATTAACTTAAGCATGCTTTTGTCCAGCCATTCTTCTCTTTTTACATTGGAATGCCTACATTTCTTAAGACTAAAAAAGAAGAAAAAAGGCATTTGCTTACTTTAACTTATTTTTCACATACAGCAGTAACTGAAAATGCTTTACAATATAACAAGCAATTTATATCATGAAATGTTTTATATGAATACTGTTAAGAACAAAAATTGTTTTACTTACAGTTACTTTTTTCTTTTTTCCTTTCCCTTTAGTGTCCTCCCAAACATTAATGACATCTTGATATGACTTTTTGCTGAACAGCTGCAGGATTCTTCCTAGTCAATGTTTTCTCTTCATCTTTTCCAGTTGATTTTCTTTCAGAGTCAGTAAATGTCTTCTTTTGCTGGCATCCAAGCAGTGTGCTTAATAGGCAATAACTTAATTTACTAAATATGGCAGAGTTACTTGCCCCATCTCTCAGTTTCTGTTTTCAGACTGGGAGAGCTGAAATTAAGCTGCCATCAGTGTGCATTAATCTTGGAAGCCTTAAAGCTATTAACTTAAGATATTTTTTATTGTTTGCAATGGTGTTTTGGTTTCTGTTCTGGGCCTAGGTGAGTGGGCCCTCATTTTATTGCATTTTTATTATCTTGTTTCTGAATTTGGTCCCCACCCATCTTATTCCTGTTCTGCTTTTACACTTGGAGGCTTGTGACCTGCATGACCCTACTGCATATCTTGCCATGGAAGCTCCTCCCAGTCTCATCTTCTGTATACATTGCTCTAGAAGGTCCTCCCAGTCCTTTATCCTCTGTTCATCTTACTGGTTACTGACAGTAAAAACTGGGAGGCCCTTCCTTAGACTGTTAGTGTAATTTGAAATTGCTTTTAAAGCATACATGGTCCTCATTGCTGGTTTGTCTACCCTGGAATCACCTTGCAATTACTTGCAAACTAACTGTTAAATTTGTTTCTGGTACCTTTTCACTTGTGGCTATCTAAACTGTTAGAAAGGTAGTCTGTTCTGTCTGAGTTGGGATACACAAAGGTAGGCTTAAGTGAGAATTACTTATCATAGTTAGTTATAAATTAGGCACTTTTAACATAATTGTTCACTACACAGTAGCCGTGAGCAGTACCAGTCCTATAGACCTAGTACTTAGAACTTTAACCTGTAACACAGAAAATCTGTGCATGGAGCTAAGCTTAGGGCAGCTAGTTAGTGCATCAAACAATACTAATATCAGATATTAGCACTATGTAACATCTAGCCTTAACACTAGACACCACATAGGTGACCTTTGTAAAACCAAGTCCATAAACTATAATAGCCCAACCCTAATACATGTCCTGACAACAGGGATTTGCAGTTTCTTAATGTCTCTGTGACCGGCTTGGTAGATATAGGCATCCTGAGACAATGTAGCAGTTGTCTAATGTACTCAGACAACTTTTTTAATCCTTAAAGAAACCAACACATAATGCAAGAGATGTACATACATAACTTATTTGGAAGCAAAAATCTCACAAACAAGGTTGTCAAGAACACACATACTACATCCTTCACACCTACTGTCCACCAAATATATAGATCTTCTTATGCTGAGGCACTTAAAAGAAACCTCTGCATAACTGAAAGACCTAAGCCATCAAGTGTAGCACCTATCCTCAGCAACCACTAAAGCGCACACTAAAAGCAATACCTAACACCATACATAAGCCTGCAAACAATGATCCCCTCCAAAACAAAAGCCCATTAGGCAATCAAACATTTTGCCTAGTACTGTTGTCATAGGGAATTCTATTATATGACGCACAGATGTCCCTCTCACCAGGCTGGACAAGGAGAAGATAATGGTTAGTTGTGTATCTGGAGCCAGGATACACAATATCACGCACACACTGAAGTCACTGAACTACAGGTACCAGTATGATTCTGTCATAGTCCATGTGGGCGTAAATGACTTGAAATGTACCCCACTGGACTATGTATATGAAAAGAGACATTTTGGATCTTTCAGAATATGTGTCACAGACAAATAAGTGTCTCGCACTGAGCAGCATTCTGCCTTCAACAAGGATGATGCCATAGTATGAACAGAAAATCATTGATTTAATAGCTGGCTTATATTCTGGTGTCACTCCAGGGAAATCCAATCTCTCCCAGCATGGGAGGATATGGCTAATCAACCATGTCTTTCTTTGCCAAGAATGGTCTGCACCTGTCCTTCCTGGGTTTTTGGTTATTGGTTAAAATTTTATCCACCCTTTACAGCCTTTTTTAGCAATATCAAAATAAAACCACCACCATAGCAAAAAAAACAAAACAAACTCAAAGCAACCTTAAGGTGATATTGTTCAATTTTCAGAGCCTGTACAAGAAACTCCACACCCTGCAAGCTGTCCTCACTCTGGAGAATGTAGACACCAGTGGTGTCACTGAGACTTTAAAGCCACAGAATGTACTCCAGCAGTAGAAGGCTACAGTACCTTCCACCCTACCTCGCAATGTCTCAGTACAATAAATCTGGCCAGAAATAATGGGAGACAGAGGTCCAAAAGTAGAGACAGATTTTAAATATTGCTCCTATAAACTTACAGAAGTTGCTAGAATAACAGGTTTAGCATTATTATGTATTTTCCAATGGATGTGAAATCTGAAACTCAAATGTCTGTCATTATTTAGTATTATTTAGTGACTTCAGTCCTCAATGATTTGCCAGAAAACCACAAATTTTATAAGTAACAGACCAAAAATATGAAGCAAAAATCTGTACAGCTGAGAGGTATGTCTTCCACACATTTAGACCAACAGCAACACAGGGCCTGAAAGGATAGGTATCTTGATCTACATTACCAGGAAAAAACAATTCCAATTTGGTTAATCAAGATAATGCCCTGGAGTTAACCCACATCCAAGTCTCCATAGACAAGGTTCCTTACCATATCCTGGCCAGCTACAGGTCACCCTCTATAACCCACAAAGCTCACAACTCTTACCTAGACCTACTAGATGTGCTTACCATCCATCAAAATACCCTATTCATTTGAGACTTTAACTCCCTTTGTATAGACTTGCAGACTAGGAAACATACACTGCCTCTAACTCACAGCCACAACATTTTGTTGGACTTTATCAACACAAATACTCTGGAAGAGATAGTGTGCATTACACTCAGAGGATCAACCATTTTAGACGTAGTACACACCAACATGAGAGACAGAACTTTGCAGCTCCCCCCACTGATGTCACATCCTCATTGCTGAGGTTGGACCACAACTGTCTCCCTCAAAGTAAAAATCAACCTGGAAAACCCAACTAAATGTGTAATGGATAGGAGCTATTCTAAAGCAAACTACATCCTGTTAAGTGACAGTTTGTCAAAATTCATAGCCTCCTCAACTATTTATGCAGAATTATTTACAGAAACCATGTATGAATGTGTAAATGGCTGCATTGATGCAGTCATACCTACCAGAAATAACCCAGCTATAACACCAAAAACAAACCTTACTTGTGGAATCCTTGCTTAACAGGGTATATAATAAAAGAAAAAAGTAATGGCCAAAATCAGAAAGGGAAACTGAGACAAGAGCTCTCTAATTCAACTAAACAAGAAACTAAGAGGTCTAATAAAGTCTAGCAAGGTCTATTACAAGGTCAGGATAACCACCCACTCTAAGGACAATCACAAGGCCTTCTTTGGCTATGTAAGAAACCTTAAAGGTAACACTCAGCAGTGTGCAGAACTGGTGATAAATGGCACAACCTTCACTGGTGTTTGATCTAAAACCTCACTTAGGTATTGTTTGCAAACACTCAGAGCTAGGCATAAATCCCTTCATAACTTGCTGTATTTCTGACATGATGGCTCACAAATAGGACCTAAAAAGTCAAGATCAGTGAGACCATGTCCACCAGGAGACCAGTCACCAGCAGAGTACCCTAGGGCTCTTTGTTGGGTCTGTGTCTGTTTGGCATCTTCTTCTTGAAAGTAAAGGCTAATATCAAAGGCCTCTGGCTCACCAAGTTCACAGATGACTGTAAACTGGGAACTATCATAGATTGCCCCCATGACAGCAACATCCTACAATAGGGTCTAACACAAACAAAAATGACTGCTGCCAAAGCCATAGATTAAAACTCAACCCAAAGAAATGTATCACAGTACCCTTTGGAAACCGTCTTCCCAAGCTAATTACTCCATTGATAAAACACCCCCAAGAGTTGATCTGCTAAAGATCTGAGAACGCATGTAGGCAGTAAACTGGCCTTCAACCAACACATAGTCAATACAGTAAGAAAATCATTGTATTTCCCCTAATTCATAACCAAAGGTATGACATCCAGGTCCAAGGAAGTTATAGTACCACTCTACTCATCCCTTATCAGACCCATCAGTTAGTGTAATGCCCACTTGGGCATGTACCTAGCCAGGCAGTTGAAACAGTTTGAACACCCTCAAAGGTACCTCACCAGGAGCATCCAGGGTGTGAATACCTCATCCCACATAGATTGCCTTAAGGCTTTGTCTCTCTAGTCAGTCTCCTACAGGTTACTGAGAGGCTATATATGCCTAGCTTATATGACATCCTCAGATCCAGCTCTGATAATTTTCTTCACATCCACACAATAAGCATCAACAAAAACACTAGATACAAGGACACAAACTTTGCCTGTGACATAAAAAGAGTATGCTGGAGAGACCAATATGTGGCTCAAAGGATCCCTGCACTATGGAATAAGCCTCCTGTCTATATGAAGCAGAGTTCAACCCTGACCCTGTTTGAAAGCAACTTTGATTATTGAATGGGAAATGTCCAGTATACCCTGAGTTTGGCCTCCACATTTCTGATGGACAGAGGTCAACAGTAAGTAAATTAATCCCCAACTAACATATCCCCCCACATAACCCTTACTACCTCTTTACTAACACTCTACCATATAGGCATCCAAGGAACTTGAAGGCAAAACTGGGTTGTCTTGCACAGTTAGGCTTGTAAAGACCTTGGTGGTCATTAGCCTAGTATAAACCCATGAACTAGAAATCAAGGGACTGAAGAAACTATGAATGGTTATATAATTGAATTTAAGGAGAGAGACTGAGGGTTTGGTGACTTGCATGATTCATTGATAAGAAACAGAATTACCTGAAACATTATAAATGATCAATTCAGAGGCAGATTGTTGAGAAAGTTAGATTCTATAGTAGATAAAGCATTTTATATATATATATATATATATATATATATAATAAACACACAGTATATATATATATATATATATATATATATATATATATATATATATATATATGACTGTATCATTTTAAATATTAAGTTAAAAAATGCTGTGTGAAAAGCTAGACTTGTGTAAAATAAAGGCAGAAATTGATAAACAGGAAAACATAAAGCAAAAAGCTTATAAACAAAATAGAAATGGCACTGTATATCAATGCAGGATGGGGCCCAGAAACATACACAGTTTAGACATTTTTTTTTAATTGTGGTATGAATTTAAGCACAAAAAAGGCCTTCTAAAGCTTATAACCAGACTTTAGACCTTTGTGGGGTCCTAGTCCTTTTACAAAGGTATGCAGACATAGAAATGAAATCAGTTTTCACAAATTACATTCTGTTGTCTAATAGTTAAAATGAAAGTTGAAATGTTTGTTGGTGTGAAAGGAATTCATAGTCAGAAAACTAAAAGCATGAAAATACTTTTTTGTCAGAAAAAAAATGATTAATGCAGACATATTACATTTAAACTTGATAGTAGGATTGGAATACCAATTTCAGGCACTTAAATTGTCTGTCACTGTTTTGAGTTCTACATGCTATCTTCTTATTTATTCATTACAGAAGTTTAAACCAATGGGTCAGATTATATTTACTTGTGAATGAGGAAAAAAAAGGCTTATTGTATCGTCTGACTTGTGAAGAAGTAAGACAGTGACATTAGATATGTATTATAAACTCCTTGAGACATATAGTCAAACTGCTACTGAAATTCAAACTGAGAAAGAAGTGTACAACATAACATTCAACATCCTGCACCCAACTGAGTAACATTAAAACTGTATGCTGTAAATATTAACACTTAATTTCCAAATACTGTATTTGAGAAATGCAGTTAATTAGCTGAATAGATGGATCACGTGGCTTATTATGATTAAAGGAATTTGCATTGTACAGGTACAGCATGAATATTTCCAGTACTGATATGATTGCTAGCCAAAACAAATGCAATATGGCTATTGTAAGAGATAGCTCCAAAGATTTCAGAGCAAGTAATCTTAATGTTTTTGTAAGAGCAATAGCAAGAAAACTCTTATGAATACATCTTTAAGAGCTAGGCATAGTCTAAGCAAGAACTAAATCATCTGAATCTGTGTGAAATTTTATAAAGCCGTGCTTAATTTGTTTGATTACTTGGGATGTTTACTGGGTGAATGCCATACTAAGATTTTGCTAGATGGTTTCTTTGTGTTACAAGTTTCTAGGATCGTAGCTTTGTGCATAGAGAAAAGATTGAACATGAGCTTAAAGAATGATGCATCTTGGTAATTGTTAAGCCAGATGATCTGACTAAATGGATGAATAACACTGTGACTATAGTGAAGCCGCACAAAGTAAATATATGCATTCATGTACTACATATGAACAGATGGTTTAAAAAGTAACACTGACTTATGCAGACTGTTTTGGAATTAATTTCAGGAAGCATGCCTAATGATAAATATTTTTCATTTCTGGATGCAAATCAAGTTGCCTTGCAAGCTTAACTTGAAGTCCGCTCATAGCACCTTTCCGATATATCCTCAGTGCAACATTTGAGGCAATTTCAGAGCACTTTAGCTGAAATAAAGTCTAGGTGGCATTTTGGACATCATAGATGATGTACTTGTATGGGACACTACCAAGCAAGAGCGTGATGAGAGACATTAATCTACTTGATTGACTGAAGTAGATAAGTAAGAAACAAGCTAAATGGCATATCTATGCAACTCAAGTATACAGGTCATATTTTGATGAGCATGTCAATGCTATACTCAGTATGTAGAAACCACATGGCAGATCTGCTCCATGAGATCCAAAGGAATAGTTCTGTATCTTTCAGTAGTTATCCTTGAATTGCCAGATATTGTAGTGCCATTTTGGAAGCTACTAGGTTATTATGTCAGTTGCTTTTAATCTTCAGAGGAGGATAAGTACTATGAAATGTTGAAAAAGCTGGTCACAAAAGCTTCAACTTTGAAGTATGTTATGTCTACACTAGTTACTACTGTGGTTGTAACCAGTAAACTGATTTTGGTACATTTCTGATAATTGAAGGTTGTCCAATTGCATATGATCCACAGGCCTTGACTGAAGCACAAACAAGATATGCAGAAACAGTAAAAGAAATATTGACAATTAATGTGTCATAAATTCAATGACTGCATCTGTGGTAAGCCTGTTACTCTGAAATCTGTTCACAAACCACTGCAGAGTGTTTTCAAAAAATTTTGTGTAAAGTTCCACTTAGGCTACAAAGAATGCTATTAACGCTACAAAAAATATGTAAAAATTCCTTATACGTTTAGAAAGCAAATGCATACAGCTAATACACCCAGTAGAGTTTATTTGCATGATTTGGAAGTACATTTGGGCATTTCACTGCTACCATAGTCTACTAAGATCTGAGCTTAAGAAGTGTAGTCTAAACGTTGTGGAAACGCATCAGCTAAAGAAAGTTGTTAAGAATGGCTGTTCAAGTAAATGTCTTCATTTCATAAAAGTATTTAATTGTGTCACATGCTAAGGTGAACCAAGGACTATTTTTCAGATTGTGGTAAAGTCATTATTCACAGTCAGATGGGATAATCCATTCTTCATGAAATACAGGTCACATCTAGACAGTTAAATGTAAAACAAATTGCACATTCATCATAGTCTGTTTTGGTCTAGCTTGTCAGAGCATGTTGAAAATGTAATTCAGAACTGTAAAGTCAGTGCTAACTTATATCAGACCTACTATGAGCAAGACAGAAGTCAGTATTTCACAGTACAAAAACATCATTACTTACTTCATGTGGAGTACTATTCTAAATATCCATAAGTTCTACAGTTATGGGATACAGCTAGATCTGTGGTTATTAATGGTCTTTAAAGTATATTTTTGAGATGGTAATCCAGAGAAGCTTGCAAGTACTACATTGTGAAAATTTACTACACAATCAGAATTCAAGCATACACCACAAGTTTGTACTACATTCAAAGTAACAAATAGGTAGAAAGAACAGTGCCCTGTTAAGAGTCATGTGAAGAACTGTAATATATATATATATATATATATATATATATATATATATATATTTATACGTTCTGACATTTATTATGATGGTCAGGTCTGAAGACCATCTAGTCACATCAGTTTCCTGTAAATTCATATCATGTACCTTGTTGCCTACCAGTATATATTTCACCAGGATCTGACTACTGTCTTTCAATTCTTGAACATAGAAATTCACCATTAAATAAGGTAGGTCTTTCAGTGTTGGCTCACCATTAAAGGAGGTAGGTCTGTTAATGTTATAACTTCTTATGTGCAACAGGTTGAAGTTGCCTGTTTCATGCTCATTACTTATATATTATTGCACATATGCTGAAACTCTCAGTATTTCCAAAAGCTCTGACATTAAACAAATTCCATCTTACCTTCATACAAGCAAAGCTCAGTCAACAGGAGCAGTCACTACTCTTCACTTTGACATTTCCTAAACTCAGCAAACATCAGTTATTTCTAAAATGACAGCACTCTCCCTGGGATTCATTAATGCCTACCCTAAGTGTACACTGTTCTGAGTAAACAGACAACACAAACATAACTCACACCTTCCTCCTCCTAATTTATTTTCCTACTGATTTTCTTCCACCTTTAAATATTGGGGGCATTCATAAAGGTTACCACAAAGTGTATAGTACATGTACACTTAGTGTAATCTTTCTGAGTGACTAGAATGCACAAAGAATGTTGTAGGGATGTTCTTGAAAAGAGATTATGTACACTTAGTGTAGGCATTAATGAATCTGGCCCACTATTAATTAAAAGCTTATCTGACAAATGTAACTGCAATCATATATACAGAAACCCACCCACAGCCTTACTCCTATAACCATTTTTACAACCATATTTTAACCAACACCTTGTTTTGTGTCTCATAAAATGGAGTTTAGCAAATTGTAAATTATTTTACTCAGTATCTTGCATCTTCCTCCTGTATGAATTAACAACACACAGCCTAGACTCCACTATTCTACATTTGCTTTATCTACTTGTGCCTGCTTTGTCATTCACTCCGCATTCTGATGCTGCTGAAGCTCCAATCCTCACAATGCTTTAGGCTTATTATGGAGTGACAAAGTTCACTGCTTATGAAACTTGCATGACAGTTGATACGCATGCATACCCTGAAATAAGAACTTCCGTTATTCTCACTTGGAAGTTCAATGCTGATAGACTTTAGATTCAACAAAACAAAATGTCAGGTTGTTTTACTTGCTTCTAATTATAAACACTGTTATCTCTAAGTGCTTTTTTGGTAAATGGCTTCCCATTCACCTCTGCTGTACGTTACTATGCTCCCTTATTTTCAAAAGCTTATTTCAGTCCAGAACATGCTTTCTGTGTTTTTTTCCTTTGTTTATATATTTTGAACAAAACTTTTTTACTCTAATTCCCTTCTCATTCCATGTCATTTCTTTTTTTTTTTTTTACAGTAGTCTCAAATTATAGAATTCAGTCTTTTCTCAGATTCATGTCATCCATGTTTTCAGATGATTTCCTGCTTTATACACCATTCAGTAGAAGTTGTTCTGTCACACTGAGACTACTTCATTCCTGCGATGCTCCTTCAGTATTTTTGATATCTTTTTAGCCCCACTGCCTGCATGCCATGAACTCTCTTCATTTAAGCCATTCTTTCCATTTTGCATTGATAATTAATCATGAGAAACTGTCATCTAGGCAGCCTACAGAGTTTTTTTTATCTTTTATTCCTAATCCCTCTCCTCAATGGCTGATGTGCATGCTCACAGATGTGAAGGCCTACTTTGCTTTGTCTTCTGGGTATGCATGTTCCAAGATATGCCCCATGAAAGCTACCTCATGAACATGATTTAGCAGGGACAGCTGCACATCCTCAGTTATCTGCTGCATGCCATGCAACATTCTGTCCATTTGATGTTGGACTGCCTCATTCCAGGATGGGCAAGCTGTTGGGCTTTCATTCTTAACCCTTCCTCCCAGCATTTGAAGTGCCCAAGCTGCTAATTAGTCTCAAGTCATCTGGGTCATGGTCAGGGCTTCCTCCCACTATGTCATGTTCTTCAGTATTGTTATTCTTATGGTTGATGAAGATTTTATTTTGCCATCATGTAGCAGCTGTTGGTAACTGACCTGTTGCTTTGTTTTTCTTCTATAAATAATTAGTAAATACAATAACTCAGTGCAACAGTCTATAAGCTAATACAGTATGATTAGGAAATAGATAAAAATTATGTGCAGAAAATGATGGAGGCATAAATAACCTGCTTTACAGGATGAAAAAAACTTCAAAAAAGGTTAGAGTTCTTTCTTCCCCCTTTCACATATTTTTGTCACTTCCCTACATCAGTTACTTTTCTTTCCTCTCAACTGCTTATTTTTCTCAATAATGTATTTGAATGCCTAGCTGTGAAGCATTTTACAATACAAGAAAAGTTGAACTAGTATCACTGTCCTTGAAAGCAGTAGAATTAAAAACACTTAAGAAAGTTTAAATAATTAAATTATACCAAAAAAAGTGGAAAAGGAGAAATCTGTGACCAAAAAGTGGACTGAAATTAACCCTCCCAACAGTGGGGTATTTAAGAGACTTTCTAAAGGAGACACTGGTTTTTCAGTCTTGACTTAGGGAAGATAGTGGACTACAAAGGAATGGAGTAAGGTTAACTAAAGGTAGCATACCAGGAAATTCAAGACATGCTGTAGAACAGCTAGTGGCCCCTCAACTGGTGATCTGAGTGGTGTTGCTTAGATCTGGAGTATCAACAACTTTTTTAAATCAGCAAGGCCCAAGCTGTGTGGGGCTTGAAAGGTTAATTGTCAGCATCTTAAAATGCATCTGCAATCAACCTCTAGTATATATCCCACAATACAGGCTTTACATGGCATGGTGTCCCCGGCTGTGTGCTCCACAGCTAGGCTGTTTAATCAAAGTCTTACCTCCTACTCTTGGATCACAGTAGGCGCGGCGCACTGCAACTGTGGTACCACTTCAGGCGGTGTGCCTCCACCCGACCCTGGATTACCGCCATTATAGCACGAAGCCTTATATCTGCAAAGCATGGGAGAGGATCATAATGGACCTCATAAATAAAGACATAGGAATTTTGCAGACTTTGATCCAACCCAGTTCATCTGATACATATCCCTTCAGAAGCGTCTCACAGAAGCGGATAACTGGTGCCAGAGCAAAACAAGGCTACCAAATAGGTGGCAATCCACTGAGCACTGAGCAACAGAAGAAGTTATCAGGGGGGGGGGGTTGATAGTAGTCTGTCATCTCACGACACACCCATAGCTAAAGTAGTTAGGAGAAGACCTTCTATTGCCCACCTTATCATGAAGGGATTCTCATCTAGATCAAGGCATCAGACCAATGATTGAGTACAGTGCCCCATTAATGTATCTGACCCACACACTGCAGCAGCTGGAGGCCCACAAAAGTTCCTCACCAAAAGGATAAAGGGTCTCAAAAAAACTCCAGCAGTCAGTTGCTGCTTGCCTTGCTCAGACAGTGACCTTTGCCTAACATACAAGCCCATCAAAACCCAGATTTGATGAATATGCTTCACCTCAAAAATCGCTGGAGGATAGATTCATCACCCAAAGACTCCCTATGCTGTGGAACAAATTTACATGGGCAGAGGCAGAGCTGGCTGCTTGTGTGTTCAAGAGAAATCAATGGATGGGGATGGAGATCACATATATACCCAGGGGATAACCCTCAGTGTCACTCTCGACAGAGGCACAGCAAAATAATGGGTATAGTTCCCCATACTAAAGGAGCCTAGTATGAACCTATGAACCTATGAAAGTGATGTTATCGTCATGTGAGCTGTGGTTTTGTGCTCAGTGGAGTTATGTAAGATCATTAGCTATAAGCTTAAGGTAAAGAATGCTAAAGTAGTTCGATTGAGATGCAAACATTACAGCATAGATCACTATTGCATAAGTCCAGTGACAGAATCAAGTATTTTTTTCCAGTCAGTATGCTTGGGAGAAAATAAGATGGCTTGACAGTGGCTGTTTTTTGATCCTATATCATCAGCCTGTCATCAAGAAGCACTTCGAATTATGAACATTTTACACTAATTCCGGTGTACTCCTCTCATATGTAATATGGATAGAAGGAGAGCACCTATTTTATGAGCTAGCATCACCTCACGCTTGTACAGGTTGGCCGTGGTCAACTTTGTGTCATCCCCTGAAGGATGAAGTCTGTGCAAGCTTTGATGCTAGTAAACTCTGACATAGACTCCTGAGTAAAGGAGAGTTAAAGCTGAATGCCCATAGTGTAATATTGATGGTGGGTACCTTTACTCTTTAAGATCTCTTTTAGTGGTACCATATACATTCTGAGCAGGAGAGGTGCCAAGATGGGGTCCTGTGGTACCACACAATCTAGGGGAGTTCCAGAGAAATTAACTTCTGAAACCATCATCTGTGTGTGACCCGAGAGGTAACAGGCAAACCACTCAAGGATGGTACCAGAAAGACTTTATTAAGACCTCTGGCTCTTAATCAAGATGGCATGGTTCATAGTGTTAAATGCTGCAGAGATTTCAGGGAGGACCAAGATGGAAAGTAGCTATCAGCAGAATATTTAGAACTGGAGATCCAAGATGGAGCACAGCCATCAGTATATCATTTGCAACCTGAATAAGGTTATCTTAGTGCTGCACTGCAGTTTAAAACAAGACTAGTATAGAGGAAGGAGATCATAAGATATTAAATGAGAATATAGCACAGAGAAGTAAGGCTGTGAGCTGCTTCCTGTAGTGCAAGGTTTGAGTCCAACAGTCACCATTTGCCTACTGTGTGCAAGAAATTAACCAAACATTGTCTGGGGTATTTGAGAAACTGGGCCCCTCTGGTGTCCTCATGACAAGTAACTACCTATGAACCTTTATTCTGCCTTTTTGGTAATCTTACTTATGAAAGGAAGGAAACAGGATGTTAATTTTCAAAAAAAAAAACAAAAAGCATTGGGGTTATCAAAACAATTTTAATGAAGATGGATGTACCTCTGTCCTCAGTGAAGATTGGACCTTCTGGAAACATAATCGGACACAGTGATTTAAGGCAGGATCTATTTACTATCTTGCAGAATCAAGTTCCAACCCACAGAAAGTTGAATCTAGCAATGAAATCACAGTGATGGCCTCATCAGAACTGACAAGTATGCACAGCTCTGTAAAAGTCCAGGCTAATCACATTAGACACCCTGCAGTACACTGTGTGTGTTACCTACAAATAAGCATGTAACTTTGAGGGAATATAACTCTCTGGGTAATAAGGTAGGCAGGGCTGCATAGACCATCTTGTACTTGGAAAAGTACAGCTGGACAGTTCATACCATTTGAAATTTCACTGGACAAGAACAATGCTTCCTTAAATGATGTTTCTGTTTGGTATGTTGACCATTGAACATCCATACTGTTTGTCCTCAGAAAAGCAGGTCATATACTTTGTTCACTCCAATCACTGTCATGGTTTCCACATTGCACAAAGCTCTTGGTCAAAGCACAGCTCATGCTGTGTGTGCATGCAGTGGGACAGCAGTATACAGAGTACTAGCCAGAGACATTGTAATTTGCAACTAATGACTCCAAATCTTCAGAAATAACCACCTCCAACAGCTGATCCATTAGTAAGAGTTACCGTTTTGATATATTACAAATCTGTCTAGTAGACAAGCTCAATACTGGGTGGCAGTAGCAGTGGCAGCCCCAGCCTGAAGTGTCCCTAGTTTTGGTCAAACCATATGACTGGCTTCACCACCAGGTCACTGGTCTTCAGACTCATTTGGGAGACCAAGTCCACTGAGTGTCAAAATCTTTAGACAGCAGTGGTAATCACCTGAGTGAAGCCAAAAGTTTCTGAAAGATACAAGAGTTCTGTGGCTGGTTCTTTTTTCTCACCAATGACACAGGCATTAACATTTCTCATAATCAACTTTCTAGGGCATTGATGTACTCACTTGATCAGAAGATCGCAGAACTCTTACAGAAATGCTCCCAAGTAACTGAGTGAGCAGTACACTAGGACAATCTGCAATTAACCCCTGCTCCAGGCACATGGTCAAAGGGATTTACCTTCTAGCACTCACCTGCCACGGTTGCACACCTGTTAAAAAATACTTGGGCACACTGCCACAGCCCTATCCCACTCAAGGTTATGAATAACATTGAGGCATGTTCTAGATTGATCTAGCATAAAAATCACAGCACTAGACAGGGCTTTGGAGAGATGTATACTGTCTAAAGGTTTGAGGTGGCAATCCAGTTCCTAAGGTACCACCACAAGGGAAGCTTCACCCATATACCAGTGGCATTTCTCTTTCAGATGCCTGGCAGTCCCAGCAGTGGAACAGGTGCCTATGTCTGGACACAGAAAATGAATTACCGTCAGCCCAAAGTCCAGTAGCTCTTAGCCTTGTGCAATATCCAACACATTTAAGAGACCATAGGGTCACAAGCAAAGAACCCAGCAGGCAGATGGCAGGCAGGAAGTTCCTTGAATGAGACAGTATCTTACTGGCAAGATATGACTTTTAAGTAAATATTGTAGTAGCAGTTAGTCAAAAGAAGAGCCATGTAGATAAGCTAGAAAAAACTCAAAACGTTTTTACAGTAGTAAGTAGAATAACAATGACTCTCTGCACTAATACTTAAACTGAAGATGACAATTGAACCAAAGGTGACATAATAAAACGTAGATCACAGCCTAAATGATTTTGAAATATTACACAAAACTGGCATATGAAGTCCAAAAAAAATGAACCATTGATGGTCATAAAGCCATACTAACATGTAGCCAAGAAAACTGTAAATAAGTAGAGATCTAACTTGTGGCCAAAAGCAACTTTGAAACACAACCCATCTTACCTCTCACAAGAATCCAGTAGATCTAGAGTCTTTTTCAATAAAGCCATTCACCAAAGAGCATCTAAACAAATTAGCTCAAGATTGCCCCAACAGTAGGCAATATAGGCATTAGGGCCTACAAACAGCATTTCCCAAGTACTGCCACAATTAATTTATGTCTGCATGTTAGGGTATCTATAACTACTAGACCTATGAAGTACCAAGTCAGTATGCCAATGGTATAATAAAAGGTAACTGCAAAACTGTAATTGCTTGTCATAAAAGCATAGTCAGTATCCTAGCAAATATAATAAAATAACTACACTTAAACAGAGTCATGTCACATTCTTTTCCATGAACCAGTTATAATGCCACCATATAAAACTTTGAGTGGAAAGTAACTCTTAATTATAAACACAAACCTCAACTAAATTGCTTAACATTTAGGCTGTACCACATTTCACAGCAAACAGAAAGAAAGAAGGGGATATAGTGACAGTCAGCTTTGGTGGTATAATGGTGGGCATGGTTGCATTCCAAGCCGATGACCTGGGTTTCATTCCTGGCCAATGCAAGAGGGCTGTATATTTAGACACTCATCTTGATGGTGCAAAGGAGAGACAGAAATGTGCTGCTCATTTTGATGGTGGGTTTGGCATAATAGTTGATGTTGTCTATCTCGCCTTCATTCTTGCTGGATGGGTTCGGAGCCGACCTCGGCTCCGACTCGGCCACTCTAAAGCTCGAGAGTTGGTTCCACCGGCTCGAGGCCCCTCTTATATCCCACAATGCTAGGCGTGAATTACCCCAGATCTCGTTTGCCGCTACAGCAATCGAGGTGTTGTTTTTTCTACCGGCTCAGGTCAGTGGTATTAAAGCAGGTTTAATAACTTTTAAACCCCTTTTAGCTTAGCCCTTTCTTCTTTAGTTATAGTGTAGTGGATATTGTCCTTCCTACCCTTATCCAGCCCCTTTCCCACAAGAACTGTTAAGTTCTTTCCTTAGGCCTTCGGGCCCTCATCCCTAATAGTGGTGTGTATATGTTTTTAGGGACTTATTTATATAAACTAACTAATCTCTTTATCTTTAGTTTAAATTATCTTTTCTGATAGTGTAATCGGTGTGTGTGTGTTTTGTGTGGTGATTACACTTCGGCTCCTTGAAAATGTCCAAGGATTCAAAGGTCTCAGGCTTCAAGAAGTGTGACTCGTGCTGTCAGAAAATGTCTCTGACAGAAGGTCACACTTCTTGTGTGTACTGCCTGGGACCTTTACACCTGCAGGACTCTTGTGCTGTATGCCATGGCTTCAGCCCCAGAGTCCTGCAGGAAAGAAAGAACAAACTCATTCTAAGGGGTTTGCTCAAGCCTGAAGGTTCCCTAACTGCTTCATCGGGAAAACCTTCCAAGGCTTCTAAGACCTTGACTCCAGTGTCTGAGTCGAGGCCTAAGGCTTCGAAGCCTACTGCTACATCGGCTCCGGCTGGAGCCGATGAGTCTTTGACTACAGTTTCTGTGGTTTCCTCAGCTCCGGCTGGAGCCGAGGTATTGGAGATTCCTGGGTCGGCTCCGATCAGACTATCGGAGCCGACATCTAGAAAGAGGTCGAGGTCACCATCCCTTGGCTCCGTTCATTCGGCTCCAGCGTCTCCTTTGCTGTCTGAACGGAGCCACAGATCTCACTCCTCTAGGTCATCGAGGCTCTCGGATCATGACCTCCAGAGGGTAGTGAGTCGACTTCTAAAGTCCGAGGCACTGGCCCAAATGCTTCAGAGCCCGACTCATCAGTCGATGCCTCTACCTATTCCTCTAAATATTCCTCCTCCGACTCCTTTGAGCTCGGGCAGGCTGGAACCGAGACTGTGTAGCGCCGGAGCCGATACATTTGTCTTCGGCTCCGTCGTCGGCTCGAGGGGTGAGTGGCATCGGACCTTGTCCGACCCCCTCTCCCTCTCGGTGCCCGGCACTGGTGAGTTCGGCTCCGACATCGCCTCGAGCCATCTCTGTCGGTGCCGAGGGAGGTTCTCAGCTTCTCGGAGCGGGACCTCTGGCTCTGCCTGACAGGGGTGCATTCGAGGTCATGCGGAGTGTGTTGGAACCTGGTTCAACTCCACAGTCGGCTCTGTCCGCCCTCCCTCTTCGGTGCCTCAGGTGATGTCTACTCTCTCCTCATCCCTGACCGCAGAGAGCCAACTCTTCAAGAATCCCCTGTGGGATTTCATCCTCTTCGAGGCCTCTCCTGATTTGGCAGGGAGCCCCTAGGAAGAGAAAGTGTAAGAGGAAACACATAGACTCACCTGAGTCTGTCACCTCTGACACAGATTTAGAGGATTCCGAGGGTTCCCCCCGTTCCCCTTCTGAAGATGTCTCCTTTGCAGACATTCTAGAGATCCTTAAGCAGAGGGGAAATTGGCCAGCCCTTAACCCTTCAGAGGATGAATCTGTGTATCTTGAGGCATTTGGCTCTCACCCTTCCACCTCCTGGGTGTCCCCTTCCCTTTGACCCCCTCATGCAGGTGGTAGCAAAGAAAGCCTGGACGGCTCCTGACTCAGTGGACCCTACCCCCAGGAGACCTTCTAAGTTTATAACAGCACCCACTGACAAACAATTTCTGACCAAAGGAGTTACTGTGGATGCTATGGTGGTAGCTGCTGCCACCAAGAAGGAACTAGCTGATCCTTCAGTGCCTGTCCATCCCCCTAACAAGGAATCTAGGTCTATGGACAGGTACGGGAAGCGGATGTTTTCGTCAGCGACCTTTGCAATGCGTTCGCTGAACTACTTGTGCCATTTCACTTGTCTCCAAAGGGATTTGATCAAGGAAGCGAGTGAGATGTTGAAGGATCCTACAGCTGCAGGTTTTCAAGACAAGATGAACACCCAGCTGACTACCCTGAATTCTATAGCTAACTCCTCCATGCGCCTCCTCTCATATGCGGCTGATGGAGCGAGTAGAGCTGCAGGGACAGGTGTAGCCTTACGCCGGCATGCCTGGATGCGACTATGCAATTTCGCGGACCCCTTTAAAACATCTTTCACTAATTCCCCGTTTGATGGATCATCTCTCTTTGGTCCTCAAGTGAAAGAAACCTTGACTAGGTGCGAGACGGATGGCAAGACTCTATCTGCCGTCGGAGTCCATTTTTCTACTCCTTCTAGACCTTACCCCAAAGGCCAGAAAAGTGGGAAAATGTGGTTCCATAAACAATCTCAAGGGAATTTGCCTGATGCACAAAGTCGGTTCCCCTCCAGAGGCAGAGGAGGGAACAATAATGGTAGACGTCGCCCTAGAGGCAGAGGGCCAGAGAACCAGGGCAATCGAGAAACCTTTTCCGATAAGCCCTTTCAGCATCCCTGAGGTGTTGCCCGACTGTCCACCTTCGGAGGCAGTTGGGGGAAGATTGTCACTGTACCCAGAAGCCTGGCTATCCCTAACTCAAGACAAGTGGGTACAGTCCATCATTTCCGAAGGCTATTCCATTCCCTTCGTTTGCATTCCAAACCAATCAAAAAAATCCCTTCCAGATGTTCCACCCGCTCAAAGGGATCTTGCAGCTTTGGAAATTTCAAAGCTGCTTGTAAAAAGAGCAATCCAACCAGTCCCAGCAGACCAGCAAGGATCCGGAATCTACTCCAGGTTCTTTTTAGTTCCAAAGAAAACAGGGGACTGGAGACCAATTTTGGATCTCAGTATCTTGAACAAGTCGGTCAAGAAAACAAGATTTCGGATGGTCACGCTACAGTCCATCCTTCCCCTATTGGGAAAGGAAAACTGGATGTGCTCTATAGACCTTCAGGATGCGTACTATCATATAAAAATGAACAGATGCTCCAGAAGATTCCTCCGCTTCAGGCTGGGAACCAGTCATTTTCAATTCAGGGCCCTGCCTTTTGGTCTCACCACTGCCCCGGTGTTTACCAAATGCATGGCAGTGGTAGCTTCTCACCTGAGACGTCAAGGATTCCAGGTGTTTCCATATTTGGACGACTGGCTCCTCATAGCTCCCACCAAGCATCTTCTTCTACTGGCCAGGGACTACACCTTTCGCATTTGTCAAAACTTAGGCATTTCAATAAATTGCGAAAAGTCTGTTTTGTCGCCTTGTCATACTATTACCTTCATAGGCGCAAATCTAGACACAGTCAACATGTCTGAGACTAACAGATCAGAGAATAGTAGACATACACAAACTGGTCTCGCTCCTCTTCAGCAGCAACAGAGTCAAAGCCAGGTTAGTTCTGAAAGTATTGGGGATTATGGCGGCTGCCATTCCTCTACTTCCATTAGCCAGATTCCACATGAGAATCCTTCAATGGATGCTCTTCACACAATGGTCATACCAGCAACTTCCAATGTCCCACACCATTATGATTACGCAAAAATGCAAGAATCATCTTCAGTGGTGGATGTCTTCCCCTCAGCTCTTCTTGGGAAGACCCTTTGTTCCTTCCCCTCCGGTTGCTACTCTGACAACGGACGCCTCCCTGATCGGGTGGGGGGGGCATTATCAGGGCAGAACTGTCCAGGGCACATGGCAACCACACGAATGCCACTTGCACATAAATGTTCTAGAGATGAGAGCAGTGCTTTTAGCGTTGCAAGCCCTTCAAGACTCTCTTCCCGTGGGAACGATAGCAATCCAGACGGACAATATGTCTGTAGTGTGGTATATCAACAAACAAGGCGGAACCAGGTCCTATCCCTATGTCGAGAAGCACTCAGACTGTGGCAATGGGCGATTTCTTCTCAGCAGTTTCTGATAGCAACGCACATCCCCGGGAAGTCCAATCAAATCGCGGACAAGTTGAGAAGAGCTATTCTCATGCCTCACGAGTGGTCTCTGAAAGACTCTGTTGTGAGAGAAATTTTTCTCAAGTGGGGTCAGCCTTGCTGCGATCTTTTTGCTACTCCCAAAACAGCAAGTGCAGAGATTATTTCACCCTATTCCGTTACCAGGCCAGCCCAGCAGAGACGCTCTAGTCCAAGTTTGGCCCCGGGGACTTCTGTATGCATTTCCTCCCTTCCCACTAATCTCTCAAGTGATACAGATAGCTATCGCTCAGAAGGCCTCATTGATCCTCATTGCTCCTTACTGGCCTCGACAAGTTTGGTTCCCCTTTCTGCATCAATCTCTGTTGGAGCAACCTTGGCACCTGGACCTAGTTCCAGATCTTTTGATCCATCAGTCGGGTCAGTTGCATCGCTCCCTTCCCTCTCTGAACCTCACTGCTTGGTTCCTCCAGTTCCAACCTTAGCCAGGCTTCCTCAAATATCTCACTCTGTTCGAGATATTTTAATAGCTTCCCATAAATCTTCCACTCGAAAGATTTATCTGAGTAAATGGAAACGTTTCGCCTATTGGGCTCAAGGAAGGGACTTAGATCCTTTCACTGCTCCCATCCATATGGTTCTTGATTTTCTAGCTGAACTCTTTCATGCAGGTTCATCTCCTTCTACTCTTAAAGTTCAATTGGCAGCTATATCTAACTTTCATGTGGGCATTTCAGAGTCCGCCATAATGTCCCACAAGCTTTGCAAAGCCTTTTGAAGGAGTTTTTCTACTCAGACCTCCTATAAGAAATCCTCCTCCTCCTTGGGACCTTAATTTAGTTCTCAGTTCTTTGATTCTCCCCTTTCGAACCTGCAGCTTCCTGTTCTTTAAATTTGCTATCATGGAAGACTCTCTTTCTGGTAGCTATTACTTCAGCTAGAAGAGTTTCAGAACTTCAGGCACTCAGCTGTCGACCACCATATCTGTTGTTCCACAAAGACAGGGTATCCTTACGAACCAACCCGTCCTTTTTACCTAAGGTAGCCTCTGCTTCTAACCTAAATCAAAGCATTGACCTTCCTGTGTTCTTTCCAGAATATTCTAATAGGTCTGAACAAAAATTACATTGGCTTGATGTTCATCGTCAGTTAAGGTACTATTTGGATAGAACCAAACAATTCAGAAAATCTGACCAGCTGTTTGTCTCTTATGCAGAAGGCAGAAAGGGACTTGCTGTTTCCAAGGTATCATTATCTAGATGGCTGACATCTCTAATTTCCATTGTCTATGAAATAAGACACCAAAAGCTGCCTAACAAACCTAAAGCCCATTCCACCAGAGCTTTGGCTACTTCTATAGCCTTCCAAAACAGACTGCCTATTGACACCATTTGTGCAGCGGCTACTTGGGCTACTCCTCACACTTTCATTTCACATTATAAGTTGGATTTAGCTTCTAGGCATAGAGCTAACTTTGGTTCCACTGTTCTCAAGAGTCTGTTCCGTTAGGCCACCCGGGACAAGGTGCTAGGGACGCGGTCCCATCCAGCAAGAATGAAGGCGAGATAGACAACTTAACATATAGAAGTTATGTTCTTACCATAACGTTCCATGTTAGTTGTCTTCTTCTCGCCTTCTTTCTTGCGTCCCACCCTCCTTCCCCCTGGCCTGGACAGACCTAGAGGAGTTTGATTGTGACCTCTCTTTCTACCACCTCTTTGCGATAGGTATATGCTCTGCTGTGCATATTTTCCTAGATCAGGTTTAGGTCACCTTTCTTTCCCTTTGGTATAGAGGTGGACTCCTTTCCAGTTTTTTCCCTGGTTATATTATTAGCTGGGCCTAGCTCACAAACGAGATCTGAGGTAATTCACACCTAGCATTGTGGGATATAAGAGGGGCCTCGAGCCGGTGGAACCAACTCTCGAGCTTTAGAGTGGCCGAGTCGGAGCCGAGGTCGGCTCCGAACCCATCCAGCAAGAAAGAAGGCGAGAAGAAGACAACTAACATGGAACGTTATGGTAAGAACATAACTTCTATTTTTTTTTTTCTCATATATTCAAAGCACAGGGTTTTGTTCTCACCTTGGGCAATTGGCTAGGCTTAAAATGGCCCTTCAGGGCAGTTTGCCTCATATTCACATATTTTATTTATTTGTATTTGTTGACCGGGAGTGTCCGACTGGACGTAGGTCGATTTTCAGTGGAGGCCCGGGGAGAAAAGCTCCACAGTTAAAATAAACAGACAGTAGTCTGACATATGAACTATGATACACAAGTTTCTACAGCTTACAGCCCCCCCCCAAAAAAAAACCCCTTACAGATTTTAGACTATAGACTCCTCTCTAATAAAGAAGATTGTGAAACAGAATCCACCAACAAAAAAAAACAGTTCAACAGCAGCTGTGAAGCCACTGACTTTATATTGCATCCAAAAACAGACTATAGTGTGGAGATTACTGTAACCCATGGATTGAACATACCCCCACTAGCTCCTTTAGATCCATCATTTACGGAAGCATGCTTCCAGTACAGCAGCTACATTGAAGTACAGACCTTGGGTAATATTAAGTAACAGTCCATAATATGGAAAATGTGGCAGTCCACAGGCTAGCTCATTTGGATCAGGAAACCCTTCCCAATACATCAGTGCTATTCTGTCAGATTATAATTATCTTCCAGTCTTCATTTGCAAAATAAAAGCCTTCAAACACAACTACTTGACAACACACAAAGACCAAAACTCCAATGATCACAGGTTAAGGTAAACAGTCACTTGATTAAAAAGTCTGTATGGAGTACAGAAACAAAGCTGTATAACCACTGATAAGACTGGGTCACGTTTCATGGAAATTCACACTTTCTTTCTACACTTCTGACCAAAATATTGCTGCAAACGTTAGTTAAAACATTTATAGTGGCAACCAGACACTGCCATTTTGCTTACTCTTCCTGTAGTAGCTATGCCATCATTAATTGTCTGCATTATCTTGTATTAAACTGTTCTAAGGATGTATAGTTTTCTTGTTGCTTCTAGGTCATGGCTGATAAATGGCCTTTCTGGCTCAATCTGTCCATATGATCATATATATCTATAAAGTAGGTTCACATGGAGTAGCAGATAATAGACTGCTACTTTTACCTTGTTTTTTTTTTAGTAAATTAGTGATCTAAAATCCAGGTAACAGTTCAGCCATTTCAACAGCTCTGCAACACAGACATACATTTATATTTTAAATTGGCACATCTTGCTCACTCTTCTTTAAAGACTTGCAGGATATTTATTCAGTAAAGCAAGACCTTACCTACTTCATGTGTTGTGGGCCATTGTCATTGTTTGTCACATCCTCTTCTTTAAAGCTCTTATCAAGTCTAGTGATGTTATGTTCTGGCAGTAGAGATCTATATAACTACTGCTAGTCACCAAAGCAAGTAACGCCTCAAGTGCAGGAATATCATGTTAATGCTGTTAATGGATTTGTGAACTACTTCATTGAGCAGTGTCATGCTTTCACAGTGTACATGGTCAGTTCTACAGTGGGTGAATTTCCTTGGGCTACTAGGACTCTTAGCAATTGCAGTAGTGATGTAATGTGAGCACCATCATTTATACCCATTCCACAGAAACCATAAAGTCCTGTGGCAGCAACCACTGTACTCCCTTGATGAGCAGTCATACTGCTCAACCTCTTAGCACAAAAAAAATCTGGACAAAGCCATAAATAATGGGGGAGACAAAGATCCCAAAATAGGGACAATTTTTAAATATTTTTCTTTTAAACTTAGAAAGTTGATGGAGTAACAAGTTTTGATTTAACATGAATTTTCTGAAGGGTATGAAGTCTGAAACCCAAATGTGTGCTATTATTTTCTGACTTCAATCTTTAGTGATTTGCCAGAAAACTAAAAATGTTATGAGGAACAGACCAAAGATATGAGACAAAAGTCTAGACAGTTGAGAAGTATGTTAGCAGTTTAATTTGTTTTTCCAGAGTTTACTCTCATGTATACCTCAACTGCTTATCTCAAGAAATCTGGACAACGTCTAACATAATGAGGGGAAACAAAGGCTCAAAATAGGGACAGATTTTAAATATTTATCTTATAAAATCATAAAGTTGATAGAATAACAGAATTTGTCTTAGCTTGCATTTCCTGAAGAATATGAAGTCTGAAACTCAAATGTATGCCATTATGTAATGACTTTCGTCCTCAGATCATCTCAGTAATTTGCTAGAAAACCACAGATTTTATGAGAAACAGGCAAAAAATAGGAGGCACAAATCTGGAAATTCTTTGAAAATCTGGACAGTTTAGTGGTATGTTCTCATATTATCTGGATACAACAACTCTGTCTAGACATAGAACATTTCCAGAGCTACATGTCATCTCAGTGGATAAAATGGACAATTATTGAAGCAAAATGCATAATCATACTATTTCATCAATGTCTTGGACATGGCAAGAATGCTGCATGTACCAGATCTTTATATTATTATATAGTGAAGGTGCCAGGAACCCTGAAAATATTCACGTCATTTCTCAGCTGCTCTGGTTTGGTAGTATTTGAATGGAAAATAAAGTACTTACTTTAAATGTAAGAATATTTTTCATTAGTGGTTTATTCTAAAAGCTGACTTGTTCAACTCTAACAGCAATCAACGGCGCACATATTTCTTATCACTGTGGCGGTGGAATTCTTTGCTGAGTAATGGAGCTGCAGTTTGTTTTCCGCATTCCCACCTACTTGTGTGGAACATGGTGCTCTTATTAAGACTCTTTGACATATGTCTGGATAATTTTGATTATTTCAGATAACCAAAGCTAATCCTTTACGTTCACCTTTTGTCAAAAATTCTCACTATTCTTCCTGTTATGGTACACCTTTTGTTATAACAAGAGAGTAGCTGTTGCACCCAAATGTTAAATCATTGCACCTCTATCCTTATTTCTGGAGACCAGCTAGCCAGTCTCAAAGGATCTATCAGAAGATATCACAAAAGAGGTCTTGGAGATCTGGAGCCAAGAAAAACCTTAGTGGAAAAACAGAATTAGTGGTAATTGCTCTCTAAATCTGACAGTTATGCTCCCTGTCTGTTCATATGTTGGAGTGTCTGCGCCATCTGAATGAAGCTTTCTTTTCTTATTAACCATTCTAGAAGCACAGAGCTTTCTTCTCTGTTTTCCTTTCAACCAATAGATAATATTCTTCCATTGATGAAATGCTAGTAAAATAAGTTGTGAAAAGATCATTCAGCTTAAGACTCTCCATTTCAGTTTCCATTGTGGTACAATTCTTCCTCAGTCTTAGGCTGAAAATATCACTGTATCCTTATGAACTAGCAAGCTTGTATAATTTGAAGATCTTCTATAGGAGTGTACATTTTTTCTGATTGTTAAATTTCACTGACTTCTTCCAGTTTTCTTTTCTACATAAAGAATAACATTAAATATCATCTCAGGGATTATGATCAAAAGTGGTGTCCGACCAATTTCTGAGGTAATCACTACATGTGCTTAACATTGCTGCAGTGTAAGAAGAGTGCAAAAGACTTATCCAGGTTTTATTTATTCACAGGAATTTCTACATTCACAGGAATTTCAACCTACAAAGAGGAAAATGTATTACAAAAGCAAAATCACTTTTTGTCTCTTTTGCTGTTTTGGTGACTCATAACAAAACAAACATAACAAATTGCAGTCGGGCTGAGCCCCGCTCTGTTCACCTCGCTCTGCTCGGCACACTCTGATGCCCTACTCTACCCCCGATTCCTACCCGCCCCACTACATCCACATTTATTCAAACCCACTGTCACCTAACCACTCCCTTCACCAATCAACTACCTGTAAATAATTACCATACCTCCAAAGTAAATCCCTACCTTTTAGTTAGTAGTCGTGATTGTAACCACACCCCCCACCTGCCTCTATAACCTAGGCCTGTACTCTACCTTTATTTAATCAAACCCTAAAATGCAAATCTTACCATCACTGCTCTTACTAGCCCTCACTTCCTTAGCCCGTATTACATCCATAAATACAGCCATACCTCTAGACAATACTTCCTACCATACAACACATATTAAAACTCACATCAATTTCACCATTTGTTCCACTTTATTTAATGAAAACATTATACCATACACTAACAAGACCCACCTACCATATACTTACATTAGAAAAACACCACACATATCCTTCACAAATTTTGCACACACAATTAAACATATTCTAATTTTCAGTACAATACTCCTCTCCTCAGGAGATATACACCCAAACCCAGAACCATGCTACAACATACTTCCTAACAAAGGAAAATCTGACCTAGTGATCATAAATATCAATACCAGAAGCATCTCTAATAAACTCCCTGACCTACATGCATTCGTAACCCACTACTCCCCCTGGCATACTAACCATTACTGAGACTTGGCTAAAATCCTTTGGTTAGACAGATCTGGTAGGAAAGGAGGTGGAGTTGCTATTCTTTTCAAAAGCACATTTAACCTTCAATCTCTTCAAACCCCTATACCCAAATTTCAAATTGCTGAAACTATAGGCTCTATCCTAGCTTTAAGTAATGAAAAAAATCAACATTCTCTGTAGCTACATCCCTCCAGGAAATAGCTCTCCCACTATAGAAGAAATCCTTCAATGGGTTAGCTGTAACCTGCCACAAGAAACTATTCTACTAGGTGACCTAAATACTGACTGGTTCGCCTGTAACTCCATCAACCCCACCAACCAAAGTAACCTCTATGGACTTAGCTTATTCAAGAACCCACCAGAATAGATAAAAAATCCCCAAAACAATACATTATTGAGTGGACATTAATGAACAGCCCCAAACAATGCTAGTGACCATCACCCCACTTTCCTCATAAGGAAACGTACCATTACTCCTAAGCCTATAATCTATAGACAGATCAGGGATGACTGAAATCTAAAACCACAGGACCTAAATGGCATCTTAAAACAATGCAACTGGGAACCTCTACTAACCCTAGGGCTAGACCAACAGTTGACTACTTCAACAATATGTTTACCAATGTTCTTAATTCAGTCACACCAATTTGGAAAATAAGAGCCAAAGCAAATTATGTTCCATGGCTAAGTAGGGACACAAGAGCCTTAATAAAGTCTAGAGATGAGGCCTGGAAGCTCCTAGTGCCTCTGTCAAGTAGAGCCACTGGAGTGATCCCCTGGGTGAATTTTCTATTTCCCATCCACTCATCATAATTTCTCTTGAAGAGGGCCAGTGAGGTGCTCTGCTTGACATGTATGGGAAGTCTATGCTATAGCATGGGCAGTCTCTGGGTTATGAACCTGCCCCTCCAGCATGTTCTGTTGATTGTGGTAATGAGGTTGAGGTCTCTGGAGCATGTGGTGTGGAGGGATTTTATTTATTTATTTTTATTTTACATTTGTTTACAGGGCTAGTCTAACTGGCTACATGCCCATTTTCAGTAGAGGCCCAGGGAGATAAGCTCCAAGACAGAACAATGATAAAAAAACAACATGACAAATAGGTAACATTATAACATTAAACAAAAAAAAGTCATAATTACAATGCACATTACAGGTTAACACAGTGAAATTTGTCAGTGCTGAGTGCAGGCATTATATAGCAGACTGGTACACTATGTGGTGTTCATGAGGTAGATAGAATTGAGATCAAAAGGAAGGAATCACAGTTTATGAGTAGAAAGGGTAGGTAGAGCAAAGTATGAAAAGACATATCTAGTCAGGGTTAGCACAGGGGCATAACCAGTGTGTTCAGAGGAACACTTTAAATTTATGTTTGAAGAGTGATAGTGAGGGAAGTGAGGAAAGTTCATTAGGGAGGAGATTCCAGGCTTTTCCAACAGTATTAGAGAAGAGGGAGTCACCAGCATTGTTGTTTGGTTTAGAGGTAAGTACTAGTAGTTTGTGAGAAGATCTTAATGATTTCAGATTTTTGTAGGGGGTGATGAGTGTGGATAGAATAGGAGTTTTGGAAGGTTTGTAAATAGTGTTGTGGGCTATAGATAGCTGATGGAATTTAGTCAGGTTTTGTAGTTCTAGCCATCCCAGCTGCTTTATATTAATACAATGGTGGGTTCTAAATGGGTTGCCTGTTGCAAATCTGACAATGTTATTGTAGGACATTTCCAATTTGCTGAGGTTATTTTTAGATAGCTTAGTAAAAATGGGTGATGCATAAAGCAGTGTAGAGATTACATGAGTGTGAGCTATAGTGGATTAAGCTGTAGGTAAAAGGTAGGTTTTAATCCTATAGAGAGAGCCAAGTTTTTTTGTTGACAGTTTTTATAGTATTATTAATATGGACATCAAAGTTCAGATTATTGTCAATAGTGATACCCAGTAGTTTGGTGGTTGGGTCTGGTGATATAATAGTTTTATTGGTAGAGATAACTGAGAAATCAAAAGGAGTGGACTTTTGAGTAGGAGAGAAGAGAAGGAGTTTTGTCTTTTTGGGGTTTAGGAGAAGGCACCTATGTGTAAACCATTGTTCAGCTGTGTTAAATACTTTCTGGGTAAGAGAGTGAAGTTCGGAAGAGGAAGTGGCTGAGCATATCAGTGTGGAGTCATCAGCATATTGTATGCATGTGGCTTGGGGGATGGCAAGATGAAGGTCATTAATAAATATGGAAAAAAGTAGAGGTCCTAGGATGGACCTTTGAGGGACACCAAGGTTAACGGGCAGGAGGGTAGGTAGAGACTTGTGGCATAGTACAGCCTGTTGTCTATTATCCAGGTAGGACTGGAACCACTTTATGGAAGATGTATCTAGTGACAGGGATTTAAGTATTTTGATGAGAATCTGGTGATTTACCATGTCAAAAGCTTTAGACAGGTCAATAAATAGTGCCAAAGAGAGCTTGTTAAGGTTGCATTTTTTATTGATACAATCAGTGAAGGAAAGGAGGGCAGTGGTAGTACTATGTTAAGGTCTGACTCCATGTTGACAGTTGGATAGTAAGTTATTTTGGGTTAGATGGTCAAGTAATTGTCTATGAATGCATTTCTCCATGATCTTTGCCAAAGGAGAGAGAAGGGCAACAGGGCAGTAGTTGGAGATTTCAGTGGAGTGTCCACCTTTATGGAGGGGGATAATATGGGAAATTTTCCATAAGTTAGGGTTATGACTTTCGGTAATAGTTCTATTGATCAGAATGGATATGGGATAAGCCATAGCTTTGGCTGATTGTTGTAGGAATTCAGCAGGCAGTTGGTCTGCTGAGGGAGAGTATGGTTTTAGTTTCTGTATTAGGGTTAGAATATATGTTGTTGGGACAGGTTGAATATGAAAAGGGGGAGGTGAGGTTGATCTATGGAAAGGTAGAGTAAAGTTATTAGGTGATAGTTGACTAGCTAGTGTTTGGATAGCATTAGTAAAAAAGGTATTGATAGCACTGGCTGTATGCATTGGATTTTTGTGGTCAGTATTTTGAAGGTTTGGAGTAGTAGATTGACCTGGCTGGATTAGTTGGTTAATGCTATTCCAAAATTTTTGTGGGTTGTTTTGATTAGCTTGTTGAGATTGTAAATAGTAGTTTCTTTTATCGGAAATTATAGTTTTCTTGGTATCACTTCTTAGCTGTCTAAAGGTTTGTTGATCTACAGGATTTTTAGTCTTTCTCCATTTAGCCCAGATTTTCTTTCTAAGATTTATTTTGTGTTTGGTTTCTTTTGACAGCCATGGTGCAGAGTTGGTTTTAATTCTAATTAATCTAGTTGGAGCGTGGTGGTTGATAATGGCAAGGAAGTTAGAGTTAAAGTAATTAACGGCTTCATCTAAAGAGAGGTGTTGTAAGGGAGACCAGTTGCAAGCTCTTAGTTCCATTTGGAATAGTTCAGGGTTGAAGTTCTTTTTAGATCCGATGTTTTTAACAGATGTTGGAATGGGAGTATTGGTTTTATGTCTGATGATGTAGGTAAGTAAGTGGTCACTTAAATCATCAGGGAGAGTTCCAGATTCATAAATGTGAGGATGATTGTTTATGAGAATCCAGTCTAATAAGGTTTCTTTCTTGTTAGATTTATTTATCCTGGTGGGGGAGGTAATGGTTTCAGAATACCCATATAGGTTAATGTGGGTTGTGGGGAGACTGCTACAGTGGCAGTTCCAATCAATGTTTGTGTCACCTAGGATTATGGTCTCTTGGGGCAAGTGTTGGGAAAGCCAACAAAGTATATTTTCCATTGTGGCAGTGTTGTTACCAGGTGGTAGATACATTCAGATAATATAGATGGATTTGGCATTGTTCAGATGAAGTTTGGATATAAGAATTTCTGCATTGGAGTCTATGGGCAGTTTACAGTCATAAGTGGTTAATTGTAAGATAGATTTATATAGAATAGCAACTCCACCACCTTTCTTGGTTACTTTGTCTACTCTCAGGGTATTATATCCAGGTGGGATGATTTCATTGTCTTTTGTTACAGGTTTTAACCATGTTTCTGTTAAGCTGAGGATATCAAAGGAGTAGACTTCAGTTAGAGCTTGGAGTTGAGTTACTTTATTGTTAATGCTACGTATGTTAAGATGAGCTGTTAAGAGGGAGTTAGATGGTTTAGAGAGGACATGAGTAGGTGAATGTTTGTGGTTATGGAGAGAGATAGGAGTAGTTGTTGGGCCTGGGTTAGGGTGGATGTCACCATCTTTTAATGAGAGTAGTGAACTTAGATAGTTTGGGTTAGAGAAATTGCTGTGTAGAAGTAGGCCTTTCCTGGGATATAGATTGTTGTATTGTATGTGTAGTGTTCTATGATACTTAGGAAGTATGTAGTTAGGTGAATATGTTATATTAGCATGGATGAAAAGGAGAGGTGGGATTGGAAAGTTAGTTTCCTTATTAGGGTAGCTTAGATATGGACATAGTGGGTGTTCAAAGGAGGTGAGTACATGGGTGAAGATTAAAGGAGGTAGTAGTAAGAGTGTGAATAAGAGTATGACATAAGATGGGGTGGGTGGTTTAAACATTGTATGAATAAGTATGGATTATATGTTGGTAGAATGTAGAACTAAAAAAGGGTGGGATGAAAGAAGGGAAAAGGGTGTGGTATGATTAAAAGGGGAGAGGTGAGTGGTTAGATATAAAAGAAATTAGGTAATTGGAGTGCATTAGGAGATTAAAGGTAGGAGGAATTGGGATTTCTTTAGATGTAGCATTTCTACAGAGCTGGGTTAGACATGGCTTTGTAAGTCATGGAGAGATCGTCTCTAAGTAGGCGATATGAGACAGAGAATAGTTGGAGTTTTTTGAGTCTTTCCATATAGGACAAGTGTTTAAGGCCTAGAATCCTCTTTGTGAGGTACTTCAGTGGCCTCTCCAGTTGTTGCAGGTGTCTAGTGAGGTACATGCCAAATGGGACATTGTACTCAATGATTGGCCTAATGAGGGAAGAGTAGTGGGAGACAATGACCTCCCTTTTCCTGGATGCAAAACCCTAAGTAATGAGTTGTGCCACATAGAAGGACTTTCTGACCACAGTGGCAATGTGGTGGTAAAAAGAGAGGTTGCTGTGAACTTGCGTTCCCAGATCTCTCATAACGCCTCCTGTGTTCAGTGGACTATCATCAATGTGGTAATTCAAGGAAACGGGTTTTTCCCAGGTGGGATAACGGCACATTTTTTGGCATTGAGCTTAAGGCCATGGTTCTGACACCAGGCATTGGTGTCATTGAGACCTTTCTGTAGGATGTTAACATCACTTGGGGAGTTAATAATAGCCCCCAACTTGCAATCTTCTGCATACTTTGTCAGCCAGAGTCCCTTCATGTTGGCCTGGACTTCAGCGAAGTAGACACCAAACAGGAGAGGACCCAGGATTGAACCCTGTGGGACTCCACTTGTGACTGGTTGGCAGTCTGACTTGGAGTCAGCTACTTTCACACTGTGGGTTCTATCTGTGAGCCAGTTTGCAACCCGTCTAGTGATGTACGGGTTGATGCCTAGCTTAGCGAGTTCTTCTAGGATTCCTGAGTTGGGAATGGTATCAAAGGCCTTGGCCAGATCAAAGTAGGCTGTATGAACCACCTTGCCTTCATCCACAGCTCTGGTGACTGACTCAAAGAAGTCAACTAAGTTGAGCAGGCATAATCTACCCTTCACAAAACCAAAGTGTGTAGGATCCAGAGTTTGGAGATTCCCTATATCCTTGTTTATTAGGTCCATGATGATGCGTTCCATCGCTTTGGCTTAAAGTTAGCACTGAATCTGTCAGCCAGTATATTGGCAATATCTTTTGGCTCAGTATAGGAGGTACCATTGTGCAGAAGCTCAGAGCAAATATGGGTATTGCAGTGGAGATTCTTTACATAACTATAGAAGGCCTTGTGGGTTGTATTTACTATCTGCTGCAATTCTGTTTTCATAGCTAGCTTTAGAGGATTTGATGAGGGATCTCAACCTTTTGTTCAGGTTAATAAGGGAGTTTTTCCAGTCTTGAGACTTCACCTTATACCTCATCAGTTTCCTCCTTCTGTTGTAGAGTTTGTTTATGGCAGGGGACAACCAGATTGGCTTCCTTTTTTTTGAGGAGAGCATCTTAGTGCTATTGGGTATGTCAAGATCCATGCATTTGTGTATGTGTTTGTACAGTGCATTGGTGTATGATTCGGTGATCATGCAACTATTCTCCATTTGCATGGGTGCCATGAAGTTAAGCCACCTCTGTTTTTAGGAGCCCAAAGTTAGCTTTGAAGAAGGTTTTCATGGTGGTTACCTTTGTGGCGATGGGGGGGGGGGGATTTGGATTTCCAAGGTGATTAGTTTGTGGTTTGATCTAACCAGGGAGGAGTTAACTATTGGTGTAGTGCAACGGTCACCCATTTTAGTAATGACCAGGTCAAGGATGTTGCTACCTGTAGTGGAGGTAAGAACGAGCTGGTCCAGAGCATTGGAATTAATAAATTCCAGAAAGCATTGGGCAAGTGTATTGGTACATGAGTAGTTATCCCAGTTAATGGAGGGGTAGTTAAAGTTGTCCAGTATGAGAATGTTAGGTTGGACCCTAATATTCTCCAGTGTGCTTAGGAACGTGGAGTGTGAGTCTTGGGACATGGTTGTGGACCTATAGCAGGCTATAACCTGAATCGCTGTCTTACCCAGTGTTAGATGCACCTGAAGTATCTCAGATGCGTTATGTTAGGCTACCAGTCTGGAGGTGTGTGCATCCTTTATAAATATGGAAACACCACCGCCTTTGGAGCTTTGGTCCAAGTTCTGGGGCCGAAAAGTGTGGAATGAGTTATAGCCTGGTAATGCAGGGGTGCTTTCTGCTGCCTTTAACCAGGTCTCTGTTACAGCACAAATGTCAATGTTCTCCATTTTAAGGAGTTCTTCGAGCGAGTGCATTTTGATATTTGGACTTCTACCATTGAGCAGCATGACTCTCCAGATTGCATTTGTTTGTAGCTGTTATGGTGGTAATTTGGTCTTTGGAACACTGCCTAAAAAAGGCACTATAGGGGTGGCAATAGCCTTAGCCAGTATCCGGAAGCCCAGGGGTGACAGATGCAAGCCATCTCTGGCATAGCATCGAGGTCTGTCAATCATGTCATCCCAGTCAGACAGATTCTGGATCCCCTTAGAATGACACCAGAAACTTAGCCAATTGTTGAAAGCAATCATTTTCTGCTTGTACTGTGGTATCATTCTTGGTGATGGTAGGATGCTGCTCAGGGTTAGGGTCATACCCACCTGGGCTACATAATCCAAGAGCTCCTCCATGTCTCTTTTCATGTAGTCCAGAGAGGTATGTCTCAGGTCATTCAGTCCCACATGTGAGTGCATGCGTTATGTGGCGGATCCTAGCACCTGACAGGCAGTTGACTGTTAACTTTCTTCTTATTCAACCTAGTGAATGGGACATCAGTCTGCCTCACTATCAAGTCACCTATGACTATTGTGGTGGGCATGCTCTTTTTCCTTAGGGGCTTTGGTTGAGTGGCCCACTGTTTAGGAGAGTTATGTGTCTTGTCATTAGTGTTGTGTTGTGGTAGTTGAGTAAGTTTCTGCCTTGGAGGTCTCTGCTGTTTGTATAGATTTTTATTGAGAGCCTCCACGAAGGTGGGTATGTGGTTTGTGTTTTTATGTGAAGGCAGTGCTGGCGTGTGTTCTGGAGGGCTGTGTGTTTCATGTGGTGTGGTGCAAGTGTTGATCTTCTCCTCTTGACCAGCTATTCCAGTCTTGGCTGGAGAGTGCGTGGCTTCCATTTTGGATATATAAGTGCATCTCTTACAAGTCTGAGTGTTGGGAGGTAAGAGGAGAAGGTTGTCAGTATACATGAGGCAGTTGCTACATTGCCTCAGGATGCCCAAGTTCATCAGGTTAATAGGAGAAAGCACAGGGAACTGACCTTTAGACATGCCTGGAGGGGTGAGCATTAATAAATACTGGAGCTGTTTCCTTGTAGAACATTTAGTGCTGGTAGCACTTTTGTGTGCTACAATACTTGCTGCAAGACGTCTGGTAAAGTGCTAAACTAATAAGCTAGTAAAAGTGCAGTAGAGGAGAGAACTATCAGATCTGTGGGAAAAATTGAATAGCAGACTTTGGCACTGCTCAGAAGCTTACAAACCTGGATACAGCAAATCTGTATCTGGACTAGATTAGTTACAGGAAAGGTGGGAAACAAGCACAGATGTGGACTTTTAATCCAGAAAGTTGAAAGAGATGGAAAAAACTGCCCAAGTGGCCAATAAGCTACTATATCTGGGCCAGAAACCACTTCTCCTTGGCAGATAGGCTACCTAGTGCTTACCACTCCCACTGATAAGCTAGAAGGCTTCCCTCCAACACAGAAAGGCTTGGGGGGCTCAGAAGCTTATAAACAGACCTGGGTACAGCAAATCTGTACCTGGACTAGTCTAGTTAGAGGAAAGGCAGGAAACAACTGCAAACATGGGCTTTTAAACCAGAAAGATGAAAGTGATGGAAAAACTGCCCAAACGGCCAATAATCTGCAGTTTCTGGGCCAGAAGCCACTCCTCTTGTGGTAAGTAGGCTACCTAATGTTTACCACTCTCACTGATAAACTAGAAGGCTTTCCTCCAACACAGAAAGGCTTGGTGGGCTCATCAGCATCAACAGTCCTGGATACAGCAAATCTGTATCCGAACTAGACTAGTTACAGGAAAGGGACAGGATATCCTGAACTACCCTGACAAAACTCCAGCACTAAAACAACTGCTATCCCACTACTCTACTAGTCATCCCCTCTGTTCTACTAGTAAATCTCTCCTCTGTATCACTGGTGCAAACAATACCACAGGTAAATCTCTATACTCTCATACCATAGCTAAAACCTGGAATAACCTCCCCCTCTATAACTTACACTGCAACTATCACACAATTCAAAAAATCACTTAAATCACTTCTTATGAAAACCTGTATCTGCCCATGTATAACATAACAATCACCTCATTACTTATCTAGCCTGTCTCTTTGCTATTCCACCTATTAACCTAATACAGAATACAGGTCTTTATCAGTAAACTTGTAACCTACTAAGACAGGTAATCTCATCTTTGGTTATCGTGCATCTCTCCAGAAGTCCAAGTAGCTACTCTGTATTTTTGATATTGTTGTATCCAGCTGTGAAACTAGTTTTTTTCAAAACAGCTATTTCTCAGCATATTTAAAGTGCATGTCTCTACTTTTAACATTTGTTTGGTTTTTGTTTCTGTATTTTGATATTGCTGTTTTCTAATTGTGGAGCTTTTCTCCCTGGGCCTCCACTGAAAATGGACCTAATCCAGTTGGATTAGCCCAGTTAGCAAATGTAAAATAAAATAAATAAATAAAATAAAATAAATTAACAATACAGTGTATGGTGAAGTGCATACTAACTGCCCACTGTTTTGCCATATCAAACGGATACATTTGTAATAAAAGATAGAGCACAGCAATTATTAATACAGCATAAATGATTTTGAAATATTAAATTGCATAATCCTGGTATATGAAGTCCAAATAAAATGAACTGTTGATGGCAGTGAAGCCTTACAATCCAAGGAAAAGTACAGTTGTGTAAAGTCTTACCATAACAGTAGATGTCCTTCTCTTTACTGTTGCAGTATTCCTTATAGTAGGGATCCCCTGCCAAGGGTAGCCTGATGTCCGACCTGTATACCAAAGCCTTAGGGTGTAATAGGGGCATTGTACATAACATGTATGCTCCCTGCGCATCGTGTAGGGCATAAAGGTGACATATGGATGTACCTTCCTCAGAACAACAGTCCAAGGAGTAAGAGGGGAACATGTGCATCCAGAAGGAGAAAGAAAAACAGAGGAAGAAGGGAGGGAGTGAATACTGCAGCAGTGAAGAGAAGGACATCTACTGTTATGGTAAGACTTCATACAACTGTCCTATATCCTTCCATATCACTGTTGCAGTATTCCTTACAGTAGGAGAGTACAACAGCTGAGGAGGAAAGTTGGGAGGAGGACAAGGAAGATCCAGCAGAGCTTTCAGGAAAGCCATGCAGGATAGCCCTAACAAATCTGTCTCTAGCCTTGGAAACCATATCCAACTAATAGTGCCTGGTAAAAATATGCACAGAAGTCCAAGTAGCTTCATCAAGGATGGAGTTGGTGTCCTGTCCTTTGAAATAAGCACCAGAAGAAGCCACAGCCCTAGTAGAACAAGCCTTAATAGAAGAAGAAAGACTTTTCCCATGAAAAGTGTAAGAAAAGGAAATGGCCTTAGAGATCCAGGAAACAATTGTTTGCTTAGAAACAGCCAATCCTAAAGATGTAGGATGAAAGGAAGCAAAAAGTTAAAAAGATTTACAAAAGGCTTTAGTCTTATCTAAGTAATATCGGAGTTCTCTATGCAAATCCAAGGTGTGAAGAACTTTTTCACTAGCAGACTGTGGAGAAGGGAAAAAGTGGGCAAATGAATAGATTGATTAAGAGACAACTCATTAACCACCTTGGGCATAAAAAATGAAGAGACACCTTGTCCCTATAAAAAACTAAAAAAGGTGGAACAGCCATAAGGGCCTGAAGCTCAGACACTCGTCTAACTGAAGTAAGGGCCAAAAGAAGAACAGTTTTCCAAGTACAATGCTGTAAGAAAGCTGAAGCTGCAGGCTCAAAAGGAGCTTGAGTCAATTTTTCGAGAACAAAATTAAGGTCCTAGGAAGGAGGAATAGGCTTCCTGGGAGGTCTAATATCAAGGACACCTTTAAGGGACTGTTTGACCTCAAATCTGAGGTCTAATATCAAGGACACCTTTAAGGGACTGTTTGACCTCAAATGTAGAAGCCAAAGGAGGAGTCAATGACAGACAAACAGAAATAGCTGACAGATGGGCTTTAACTGAAGAGTATGTCAACCCAGCATTGAGCAGTTCATGCAATAAGAGAGAACCAAAGGAACTTCAAAAGAAAGTGGATCCAGGTTAATAGCAAGATACCAAACAGAAAATCTCTTCCATTGGACAAATAACATTTCCCGGTAGTGGGTTTCCTGGCCTGCTGCAGAACCCGAATGACACATCCTCAGAAAAAAGGTGCCTAAAAAGGATGAAAACCTTATCACACATAGTATCAATTAAAGAGTGGACAAGCGGGGATGGATGAGAGACCCCTTGTCTTGTGTGAGTAGGTCCATTCTGTGAGGTAGCATGTGATGTTTGTTCTTGGCTAAATGCAGAAGAAGAGGGAATCAATGCTGTTTGGGCCAAAAGTGAGTCACTAACAAGATTTTGGGAGAATCTTGTTCTGTCTTGAACAGGCCCCTTGATATGAGAGGAAGGGGAGGGAAGGCATAAAGAAACATCTCCTTCAAAGAAAAAGAGAGGGCATCCACTTTCCAAGCCAGAAGACATGGGACTGTGGTGCAAAAGAGAGGAAATTGTCTGTTCAGAGGTGATGCATAAAGATCTACCTGAGAAATACCCCACTAGTGGAAAATGTCCAGAAACACATCTCTGTGAAGCACCCACTCATGAGTCTGTTAAGTCTACCACAAAATTTTGATCTGAGAGAATATAAACAGCCTGAAGAGTCAACTGAAACTGGGCAGCTAGATCCCAAACCTGAAGAGCTAGTCTGCACAAGTGGTAAGATTGTATCCCCCCCCCTTGCTTGTTGATGTACCACATCACTGTGTTATTGTCTATAAAGATTTTTAGGGGGCCTGGAAGGAATAGAGAATGGAAGGCCTGAAGGCCAGAGGAAGAGCTCTCATCTCTTTTATGTTGATATGGTCCCTCTTTTGGTGAAGAGACCAGAGGCCCTGAACCTTCAGAGGGCCAAAGGAAGCTCCCCACCCTGCATCTGAGGCATCTGAAAAGAGTTCCTGAACAGGGACTGGAAGCTGAAAAGGAAGCCCTGGGTTGAGGGGCAGTTGATGAATCCACCACTGAAGTTCTAACTTGAGGCGTGGAAGAAGAAGAATTGGAAAATCAAAAGGATGAGAATGTTGAAACTATACTGACATGAGGAACCACTGTAGCTTTCTCATGTGAAGCCTGGCAAGAGGAAGCATAGGAATGGTGGAAGCCATGAATCCCAGAGCCTTTAGAAAGTCCCTGGCCATAATCAAGACCAGAGGGAGAAGGAAGTGAATGAAAGCAATCTGAGTCAGAGCCTTGGGAGGAGGCAGGGAAGCCAGCATAGTAGTGGTCTGGATCCTGCACCCAAGAAACACATGATCCCGAGAAGGAGTCAGGAAAGATTTTTGGAAATTCACTGTAAACTCTAGGCTTTGTGGCAGACAAACAGAATAGTGATTCTGAAGCAAAGTCTCTGGAGAGGATGTCTGAATGAGCAGATCATCCAGATAAGGAAAAATTTGAAATGCCCTCTTCCTTCAAAAAGCAATCACAGGAGTGAGGCATTTGGTGAAGATCCTTGGGGCAGTAGTGAGGCCAATGGGCAAAGCAGAGAACTGAAAATGCAAGGAAGAAATGGAGAAATGTAAAAACTTCTTGAAGAGGGGATGAATATGAATATGGAGATAGGCATCTTTCAGATCCAGAGAGACTAGGAAAGCCTGGGGCAGAAGAAGAGGAAACAAGGTTTGAAGGGATAACATTGAAAGGAAGGAACCATCAAAAAGGTGTTGAGCTGGGAGTGATCCAGAATGGATCTCCAGGTGCCTTATTTCCTGAGAAACAGAAACATTCTGGAATAAAACTCCTTCTCCTTTTGAGGAGCAGAAATTGCTTGGGTGGTTTCTTGAGACAAAAGGCTCTGGAGAACATCCAGAAAAAAGGGCAGCAAGAACATGAGGAAAAACAGATGGCTTAGGAGACTCCATTTCAAGGAGGTCATAATACCTCTTCTGAACATCAAAAACCTGGGTACAGTTCAATTTGCAAGACTCCATCATACGATAAACGATATCTCTAAAGGAAATCTCCTTAAAAGGAGAGTATGGACTAATAAAGTCCTCTTTCTCAGAACCATAGTCCAAAGGAGAGGGAATCTGGGAGAAATAGACCAATGATTCTTCATCAGAATCTTCTTCCTCGTCAGAAGAATCTTGCACCCTAGGCCTCTTAAGGGGAGTAGAAGACCAAGAGGGGGCAAGAACAGAAACTCCCTGAGGGGTCTTCAAAGCCATAAGAGCATTAAAGAGACCCTATCTGAAATCGTGCCATTCACACTGAGGATCCTTAGGACCAGGTGAATAGGTTTAGTCTTCTGATTCTTTTACAAAGGGACATCGACCCTGAACATTTCAGGCAGTTTGGACCCCTGCCAACACTCAATCAGCATAAGGGGAATCTCCTCCCTAACAAGAATCTGTGGAACACCCCTAGGCCCTTCAGAAATAATCATCCGCTGTTTCCCCATAACACCTGAAATGGACATCTGCAGAGCCTCAGAGGAAGTGCAAGTAGTTGGGTCCATGCTGGCCTCTGAAGCAGTCATGACAGAGGAATCAGACTGAAGAACTGGGTGATCCTCTAGGCTTTCACCAGTCTCAAGAGAGATGTCCAGTGGAAGTGGTACTTACTTGGCCTTTTTCTTCACGGACAGCTAACCCTTGGGCTGGGATGACTCTGCCATTGTACCCTGAGTCAACAAGTTAAGACTTTGGTTCTGTAGGTAAATAGTTAAAGTGGACAGACGACTATGCAAAGTTTTATGGAGAAAAGCTTGACAAATATGACAAGATGCATAGTTGTGAAAAGCACCTAAGCAAATCAAACATTGCTTGTGGTGTTCCTTATGAGGTATCTGTCTCCCACACCAGCATTTCCCCTTTCTAGATGACATGTAATTCAACAATCACAAAAAATAAATAAATAAGATAAGAAAAAAATCCAATGGTGCACTTATCTGAAAACGACTTGACAGACAGTAGACAAAAGAGCATTCAGACCAACAATCAGAGATGGCATCTGGACTGGAAGCAAAGAGGAAGGTCCATCCATACATCACTTGTATGCCCTATGCCATGTCCGGGGAGCATACATATGACATACAACATCCCTATTACAACCTTAGGCTTTGGTATACTGGCTGGATGTTGAGCTACCTTGGCAGAGGATCCCTACTGTAAGGAATACTGCAACAGTGATATGGAAGGACATCCCTAGCTCACTTATGATAATATGGAGCTAGATGTTTCACATAATTTGTATAGGCATGCAGCATAGCCTTGGTGAAAAGTCAGAAGGCAGCTTCTAAAATTGCTTTCTGGTCAGAGGTTGGACAGGTTTTGTTTTCTAACATAGTCATTATCGTCACCACCCACCCTTTTCCCAGTTTTACATGGGGGTCAAGGTATCATATCAGTCAAATCATATTAGACCAGAATTTTCTTGATATAACATTACACCAGCTTAGGCCTTCTGTCAAAATTCAGATGCCAGTTGTTAGTACCACAAGTTATATCCAGTGGTCAAAACTGTGTGCCATTTCTGGCATTTTCTTATATGTAGCTTCCAATTTTTTCCCATACAGTAAGGCGTGTCCTCAAGATTCATGCCAGTCTTTAAAATCATGAATATATATTTTTTGACGGATATATGGGAATGACTGAGGTAAGAAACAGAATAAAATTAGTGTTGATGAATTTTAAACAGTTTCTTTTCAATACTAGAAAAAATATAAAAACACTGCATTTGGTTTATAGTGCAGTAATTTTCTTTCTTTGTTCTCATTTTAAATGTTCTAACTGTTTTTGAGTTTACTAGAGCTACTTTTTATTAGCTTGTGTGCTTACATATATCTTTTATTTTGAAACTTTCCTCATACATGTAAATATTATATTACTATGTTATTATTTTAAGTAGACTATTAGGGCTGTTGTAATCGTGTAACTAAAATGTTTTTAATTAATCATTTTACAGTTAAATAAAAGATTTACTAAATATTTTATGGATCCATGGATAGGTAGATGTTGAGTGGATGGATAGAGACATGGAAAGGTGGATGTTTAATGGATGTATAAGGACAGACTTAGACTAGATAACTGGATTCCAGAAGATATGCTCAGGATAAGGTGAGCCATGAGTTTGGAAGTGACGTTCACACATAAGCAGCTCCCAAAAAAATGTATCCATGGTTCCCATTTTCATATTTGCAAATGAACTGAGCAAGTGCTTATAATAAATTTGCACTGTTACATTTATTTTCGTAAAGAGCAGGGGATTTACTGCCATAGGTCCAGTGCCCAGTATAACTTGGAGGAGCATGTGTATAATGACAAGCATGCTGCATTGTTGGACCTGCATAGTGGTTTACATTTGGCAACCATAAAGTTAAACATGGTGGCATGCATACACTACCTGACCTGTAATGATGATAGATACCAAAAAAATGTGTTGCTGGGTAGGGATATTCTCTTAGGATATATTGTCTTGAGTGAATGTCTTATACCAGCTGGACCGATTGGGTCAGATAGTAGGTAAGGTTATTGTAGAATCTACATTCCATTGTTGTGTAATTTAGTAGCTGTTATCTGTCTTATATGTCTGTGTGCTGCATAAGGTCTGGTAATATAGATGGCAACCTTTACATAAGACCTGTTTGTTTACCATGCACTGTTTCTTGTACTGGTTCCTGGCTCTCATCTACTCTGTAAGCTGTTATACCATTAGATGCTAGTCATCCACTGTATGGCATCTGTATTTACTATCTCCTTCCCAGGCTAGCTGGCTCACACACACTGTGGTCATTGTTGCTTGAACATCTTTGGATCTAGGAAAAACATCTGTACTCAGTAAACAATCAAAATGCCTGACCCCTGTGTTTGTGAATGATATAATGAAAAGAGGCTGTGGCACCTGTGTGCAAATGACAGCCCTTTAGTTGCACTGCTGTATGTTCGTTGCTTGTAGTATGGCATGCATCCATTTCTAATATCTGAGGCATCCATTACATCTGCTGCTGCACCGTGACCATCCCGGTGGTGGACTTCACTATAGTGTATGCTCTCTTCTTCAGCAAGGCCTTTTTTTCTAAGTATGTGATTCAGATATGTTTTCATGTTATTTGTGAGCCCTTCTTATATTGTAGCTCCTCAGTAGCTCAGTGCCTCAGTAGCTTGCTGAATGTACTTTCCACTTGGTTGACATTAGATGGACTCATTGTAAGGTGGTTTATGCACTGGTTTGTGCACTGAATAATTAATGTAGTTCATTAACGTAGAGTGTTATGAAACCATGTTATCATTTGGTGGCATAAACTGCATGCGTGGGGACAGTGAGTATTGATGGTATTCCATGGAGTGTCGGCTGCATCTACATTCTTGCTCTGTACTCCATTAGGAATTTGCCTTTTAGACAGTATTAAGTCAGCAACAAGTTGGTGGGCCTCTGTAATGCTCTTTTCTTCTGGGATCCATCCCAGCTTCTGCTATAATTTTAAAGCGGGTATTTATGAGTACTGCTACACCACCACTTTAATTGTCTCATAACATCCATAGACTGAATATGATAGCATTTGGCAGATGCACTGTTTGCAGTGAAATTTTGTAAGTCCATTTTGTATGGTTTCTATATTGAGCATACACTACTTCATGACCTGTGTTTTGTTTTCTGTTGCAGAGTTGTACAGTTTTCAGAAGAATGGTTGGGTTGGTCAGGATACACTGATTCAAGTGCAGATGTTTGCAAATTGTATGGTTTTGACATTTTTTGCAAACCACATCCACAGTATTTATTATTTGTCTTGTACTGAACTAATGTTATGACTGAAAAACTAGAACCTAGGAATGGTGAGTCATTTTAAGGGTATACACAAGCTATATTTGTGGTGTTTCTGGGTTGCAGACATCCTTATTCTGCATTCCACTACCATAACCACTAAACCAGTTTGCATTTGAACATATGCCACTATAAGAAAAAAAAACATCTGTCTTCATCTGAGACTTAAATAATTAAAGGCTATACCTTAAATTACATCGAGTAACAGTGCAAGCCGGTGAAAGACTGTGTGAGGTATAACTACTTGGCTAGTCTGGCAAGCTACATTGTTTACAAACATGGTGTTACAAGCATTACTGCTCACAGGTGTATTAATTCTGACTAATGTGTTTTTAAAGATTATTTGAAATTAAAAGAACTATAGTGTTCCCTTACTTTGTTAAGTTACCACAAAAAGTAGGTCTGCATACTGACTGCAAGTCTTTTTAGTGGAATAAAAGTAATGAGAAGATGATAATGACCAGAAGAGTGAAGTAAACAAAGAGAACATGAGTGATGGAAAACGAGAGAAAAGATGAGGAGAGATGTGAATAATACATGATGAAAAAGGAGGCATGCTTATTTTATAATAAATCAAGAAGCAAGACATGCTCCAAGACTCCCTTCTGATACTATTTTATATAATTACTGTGAAGTTACGAGCACATGAACATCTGTACCTTTGACACACTAAGTACAGCATTGTTTTCTGAGAATAAATTGCATTGAAATATGCACTGTTGGAAATATATACTGCTGTCCTACCATAAGCAGTCTAGAGATTTATAAACAGAACTACTTCTTGCCAAAACATGTTCTTGATTAAAAGAAATTCACGAAATTTTGGAATGTGCTTGAATTGTTAAAAAGTATACATTTCTCAATGTTATATGTTTGGTTATAGACTGCAGTGACTGAACTGTATGGTGGTGTAGAAAAAAAGAAAAGAAATAAAAGAAAGGCAGGTGAAGTAGACTGCTGCATCTGAAAAAGGATATTACTTTATGGGGGAAAGGTAGTGATAGAACCAAGCTAAAATACTATGTGCAAAGTTTGGAGATTGTAGTATGCTTGTAGAATCATTAGATTGCTGTTGCAATAGCCTAAACTATATGTGTTATATCCTTTCTAGGATATCAAAGCAACTAAGAACCAAAACCACTGTTTGCAAAAAAAGGATACCTCTGCAAACAGGGCTAACACAGACAAAAGATTGGTGCCAAAGCCACGGATTAAAGTTAAAGGCAAAAAAATGCATTATTATTCCCTTTGGAAAAGCTAACATCCCTGCTAATTATATTATAGACAACACCCTCCTAAGTGTAGACCCAGTTGTGCATGATCTGGGTACTCAGGTTGATAGCAATCTTAACTTTGACCACCACATATACACAGTAGTAAGGAATTCCTTCTATGTGACACATCTTTTAAGTAAAGGCATTGCATCTAGATCTAAGGATGTTATAATTCATTTATACTCAGCCCTTATCAGACCAATAATTGAGCACAATGCTCCCTTTTGCATGTACTTCACCAGACACCTGCAACAACTGGAGAGATTACAGAGGTTTCTCACCAGGAAATTACAGGGTACACAAAACAAGTCTTACACTGAAAGACTGAAAGCCCTGTCACTGTACTCTGTCTCCTACAGGTTGCTAAGGGGTGATCTGTGCCTAACTTGCAGGGCAGTTTCTGACCCGGCCCTGATAGAAATGCTACACATTCATTAATCAAACTGAAGGAGGGTCACTCGCTCCAGGATCTTAACCTAGCCTTTGACATGAACAGGTCATGCTGGAGAAAGAGATAAATCTCTCAGAGACTGCCACTTCTCCAGAACAAACTCACAATTCATGTGAAACAGAGCCTCTCCCTGACTTTCTTCAAACGCAACCTAGATCAATGGATGGGTGACCACAAATTCACTCCTGGGTGGTGCCTATGGTCCTTTCTGGACAGAGGAAGTCAGTATCAACTACCGTAGACCCTAACGTCTGTGAATGTGATGCATCTAAACACCGATAATAGGGACAACTCAGGATAGGTATGGCTAGGCTTGTAAGGGCACTAGGGCTGTTAGCCTAGTAACCTCTTTGAACATATGAACCTGTAAGAACAAGCAAGAATGTATCACCACACTGACAGTTTTATTTTAAAAAAATATTCCACAGATAATAGCATAATCCAAAAGCACAGTCCTTAACTGGTTGAGCATTTTTGTCCTTTTAAAATGAATAAGGCTTCATCAGAACCAACAAGATTACATAGAGAAACAATTTATGTTTTCTGTTCCCCAAAAGATGGCTTACTTAAACATGTACAACTCTACAATTAATTGTCTAAGCCTTTTGGCTCATTGAAAGAGATGTATCAAGTGTGAATTTTATGATCCACGTTTGAAGAATGAGTTAATAAAAACAAATTGTTCATTTTCTGCTTTAATGACATTCTAAGCACTGAATAGTTAACCAATTCAGAACCTCCAGTGACTGAAGTGGAGGTCTGGATTAGACCTCAACTGCTGAAGTATTTTTCATAGGAAAACCATGCTGTCATTGTGAAGGTTTTCTTTCTTAGTCATCTCCATCAGCTGCTTCCAGTTTGTCAGGAGGATGAAAGGCACAGTGACATCTATCAGTTAGTTTACTGCAAGCTGTATCCCTGAGCAGCACCATACAACTTCTTTTCAACTGCTTTTGTTTTGGACACTTGCCTAGTATATCTAAAAAGGAGAAATAGGCATGTCAGCCTGCCAGATATTTTATTCAACAACAAGGTAAAAAAAAAATGAGAGAGTCAGTTCCAGCTATAGGCTTCATAATGTGTCAAGTTCTTGTCCAACCAATTGTAGAGTTGTACATCTTTAAGAAAGCCATCGTTGGTGAGCGGAAAACTTATAAATTCTTTTTCCTTGTAATCTTGTTGGTTCTGAGAAAATCCTACTCATTTTAAAAGGACAAGAGTGCTTAACCAGTTGTGGATTGTGTTTTTATCTGTGGAATTTTTTCTAAAATAAAATCTCAGTGTGGTGATATATTGTTATTGGGTCTTCTTCCAGAGGTGTTCCTTTCTGGGATATAACAACCAGTCTGCATCCACAGCTTTAGGGCACTTTCATGGCCACTAACTGCTGAAGGACTTGTGGAGAGTTGTATAAAGTCAGTGGTTAGTGTGACATTGTGAGGTATTGCCAGCTGTACCAGGAGAGGTGAGACAGTTTATGTGCGGCATATGCCAGCATGACTGGCTGAAGTTTTGTAAATAGTCTTATGTCATTTGACTGTCACATTGATTTCTAGAGATGTTTGTATTAAAATGTATTTGTAAAAGTTGCTTATGTTAAAAATATTGCAACAAAATCTTAACAGAGTTCTGAATGTGTACTGTGCCAGAGTCAGTTGACTAGATTTGATGTCATTCTATAACCAGCTGAAGGACGGCACTCTGGCAGCAGCAGTTTGTTGCTTCTTTTTGTTTTTCTTTGGAAGATGATGTAAAAGATCTACATCAGTTAATATAGTTCAGTAGTAGTTGTTCAGTAGTCAGTTGTACAGTTCAGTGTGTGGAGTTTCTCATCTTGCCTTGTAGAAGTGAGTATCTCAGCAGTACATCTTGCTGATATTGAGTTAATTAGGGGCAGTTTCTCTTTACTTTAGTTAGGAAAAGTACCATGATATTAGTTTAGTATTACTTCTTTTTCTGCATGTGAGATTCTATCCAACCGTGTTATTTTATATTTCCTTTGACTGAAAAATTTGATGTTTATTTTAACTAAATATTAAGTATTTTCCTGTTTTTATTTTTATTATCCATTATGAAATATTTTTATACTTTTCATTGTGGCTTGTCTTTTAGTGAATACTTTTAATATCTTGAGAGTAGCTGTGTCATTGTGGCCACTCCAAAAGCCTTACTGCTTCAATCACACTCTACCATTCATATCAGTATTAATTTGACACAGTATAATTGCTTACCCCTTGTAAGAGCCTTAGAGTATTTGGGTGGTGGCAGCTACCCTGTAATGTGGAGAGAAGGGACACAACTGGTGGATCTGTGTCAGCCTTTCCCAGGTGTGTGTGTGAAAAATCAAATATTCAGGTGTATGTCCCAGATACTTGGAACTAAGACACAGTGATCCAAGGTGGGTTTTGTTTGGGATCTGGAGAGACGGGCAGTCCAGTCCTAGTGTAGCATGCTCCCTGTGTGTTCTTGAGGGAAACTGTATTTGATGCAGAGAGCTGCATTTGAAAATACTGTATAAATCCATTCCCGTTCTTAGTGACTGCCTCTCACTGCTGTCAGTGGTGAAGATTGGGGCTCCTTGATTACTGGTCAGGGGTAAAGAGGTGCCGTCACATTTAGGGCAACAAACCTTCAGAACTTTCTTGCTATTAAAATGCCCTCCTCCAGCAGACTTCAAGTGATTGTCTGTCAGCTAGTTTTTTATTTATTGCTGGGCAGCTAAATACCCTTCAGGGGAAAACCTTCCTCTTTACTTGAATATCTGAGAAAATGTTTATCCTTACTAGATAAAAGTTTATTTTATTTTATTTATTTATTTATTTAAGGTTGTATACTAGAGTAGTACACTTATGATCACCATAGCCCATTTGTAGGTACAGCCTGGGTGAAGAAATTTACAAAAGAAAAAGAAAATAAAACAAATTCACAAGCACAGAGTAACCACAGAAGTTAGATAATCCCATAGACAATTGATATGATATGTAAATAATATTAGCAGAATAGAAAATCAAATGTGAATTAATTATAGTAGTAAATATGAGAGTGAAGCAGCAGCTGAGAACAGAGGGTCAAAGTAGATGTGATGCAGGTGAGGAGTTGGGTTATGTGTCCAGTGGAAAAGTACTTGCAGTCAGATTTTTGATGAATGTGTCTTTTGAGTTGTGCTCTGAAGGTGGAGAAAGAGGAAACTTTTATATTTAAGCTAGTAATTGTGTTTTTAATGATTGTCACTAAAATGTACTTCAGTCAAGGATTTTTTTCTTTAAGTGTATCTGTTTGGGGAAATTTATTATAAAATCATTTTTTGTGTACAATTTTAGTATATTTTGTGGAACTTAAAGATAGGGACTTGGGCTGTGGTTTTGGGGATTGTCATTTAAAATTTTCCCTCAAAACTGTAAAATTCCAATCAAGTGGTTCACCAAATGTTTAAGGCTCTGTTACTTATCAGGCACTTTTCCTGGCTAGAACATGGAGCAAAATTTGAGCTCTTTGGTTCTTCTATCTCCAGTCTGCAAGAAGAAAAAGAAAGTTTTATGGGCGTCTTTGGTAGACAACCTGGCTTCCTTATTGCCTTAGCCACCAATGACTGATTTTGCTGTTGTCAAATCAGGTACCTCAGACTGCTCATCATCTTTCCTCAATCCCATTGGCTTTGCTTCTCATGAAATGGTTAAGGACCAAGAATTAGGCCCATTCTCTGCAGCTGTTAGCTTGTCCTCTCAGGCAAGGGAGAACCTCTGCTGTTGATCTTGGAGGAGGAGTAAGTGGACGATGCTTTGCCACAAAACCAGCCTAAGGTGCCTGATTCATGGGGAAAATCCCCATACTTAGGTCAGTCTTTTCCATGGGGGGAGGGGGTCATTTAAGAAAAGAAAACAGATAGGGATATGTCTTTTCCTGTTTCACATAGTATTAACAGGGAAAATTGCTTGGGTTTGGCTAAGGGCTTATTTCAAGCCTTTAGTTCTTTACATTCTGATTCCTCAATAAGTTTTAAAAGAAAAAGATTGCCTTCTTTTTCAGATATTGATTGCCAGTCATATGGACAGGAATGAGAGTGGGACTGTATTTCTGCTGTGCTTACACCACAGGAAAGGGAATCTGATTATGAAGAAACTTTTTTCTTCAGATTCCACCTCCTCCAGAAGCATTATCTTTTTCCAAAACTATAGCCACAATGTAAGAGCTGTTTCAGTTGGACCAGAGTGAAATTCAAGTATACCAGCAAAAAATATTATGACTTATTACAACTAGATTTTCATTATCCTGGAGCTGTTACTCTTGTATTAACAGTGTTAGATGATGTTTTCTTGACAACCTGCAAAATGCCTTACAGTTAAGGTATCCCTTAAGTCCAATTTGTGTTTTCCAGTTCATAACTAATCATAGTATATTAGGTCTTTTTAAGCAACTAGACCAGTTCAAGAGATTATTGAGTTTTAGTACCAGCATTTCACTTTGAAATTTACTGTTGATGAAACCAGGAGTACACACTATTGGAAAGATTGTTAAAAAATATATAGGTTTTAAAGATTAATTTTCACATATTATTGCATGTATCAATTTCCAATGAGCTATGTAGTGATTGTCTAACTAGTAAAGAATAGTTTTTGCTATTGAAGCATGTGTGTGTGTATGTGTGTGTGTGTGTGTGTGTGTGTGTGTGTGTATATATATATATATATATATATATATATATATATATATATATATATATATATATATATATATATATATATATAGTTCCCCTTCAAAACATCTAAAATCCATACCATCGAAACCATAACATCTAAAACCCATAAAATCAAATTTTATAACATCTAAAATGTGCAACACAACATTGAACACTACAAATCACATGAAAATAAGATCCCCTCCACATATAATGACACCAAACTAACAAATGCACTTTTTACTATGTTTCTGCAGGGGGCAAGCCCCCCTGTACCCCCTCATGTGGGGGGCTCTGCCCCCACACCCTCCGTAAATTAAATATACTAACTCCGAGATCACACTAAAGTGGAAAAAAGTTAATTTCCTAATCCCCACTGTATCGTGATCACCCTAAAGTATGTACACATAATGTTTATATCACTTACCTGTATGGCCTAAAAAACAGATTCAGAGTGGAAAAATAAACACTAACAGTACAAATTCCTGCACTATATAAATAATAACTATAGAAATAAAGACTACAACATCTCATAGTGATATCACAAGATTAACAGATTAAACTATAACATTTACACATTTGATGATACACTATTACATATTATACATTTTAGATGTTATGAAATTCGATGTTATGGGTTTTAGATGTTATGAATTTTAGATGTTATGGTCTCAATGTTTTGATTTTAGATGTTATGGGTTTTAGATGTTTTGGAGAGGTATATATATATATATATATATATATATATATATATATATATATATATATATAAATATATAAAATAAAATATAGGGAAACCCAATTCTACCTTTATTCCATGGTCTAATACAATTTACATATGCATTCTTGAGGCATATAATAAACATCTTAACAGTAAGTCATTTGTTATTTCAATTATTTTTCATACAAAATCACTGTCATTGTATGCATGATATATAATATATAATATTTTGGTTAGTGGCATACCTCTCAACCTCTTATCACAAGAAATCTGGACAAAGCCTAAAACAAAGGGGGCTGCAAAGGCCCAAAAATGTGGGAATTTGTGTTAACATGTATTTTTGGAAGGATGCAAAGTCTGAAATTCTAATGTATGTCATTATATATTATGCCAGAAAACCACAAATTTTATGAGGAACAGACCAAAGCATATATGGCAAAAATCTGGACATTCTGCAAAAATCTGGACATTTGAGAGGTATTATCATTTTTAATAAGCAAGCATAAAGTCTGTTTTCAAAGGTAAACCACTATCTTGCTTTTGACTGTCTCCTCCAGCTGTTACAGCCTGGTCCTGCCTGCAGCAGGTAAGGTTGTCACCTTTGTGGCTAAGCTAGTCAAGTTCGCACAGTTCAGAATTATTTATGTATTTATTTAACATTTGTTTACCAGGAAAGTCCGACTTGTAACAAAGCCAATTTTCAGCGGAAGCCTGGGGAGAAATACTCCAGATTCATGTCTTTGTAACATGGGCAGAAACTGGAGTACCTGGAGAAAACTCACATGACTGCAGAGAGTACATGCAGATGCCACATATAAGGTACTCCAGCTGAGAATCGAACCAGAGGACCTCTTGCTGTGAGGCAACAACCCTCCCGCTGCACCACTGTGCCATCCTAGTAAAGAAAGGACTGATTTTTAGGCGTGGAGAGTACTACACATATTAAATAATTTTTCTTAGCTGCTATTGTTCTCAAAAATGAAAATAAAATCTATAAGTGCATGACACAGTCATGAAGCACTGTAGGGTTTTGCGTTCTGTAACCATTAGTGGAACCAGAGACAAAGAAGCAGGAAAACCAGGTAAGATGAGTGCTTTGTGTGTGTTGCTTAGGCCTAAGTTTCTATGTTTCTACTGTTAATGATGTTCTTGATGGATAGAGGAAGTTTATGCTTAGCCAAACATTGCACCATCTAGCTTATTCTGACACCACCAGTTTATTTGAATGGATGCTTCTTTTTAGTCTTGTGTTTAAGCCAATAGACAATTTTCAGGTTCCAGTTAAAATGTGGTTGCACCGTTAAAAATTAAACAGTACATAATAGATGCAGTAGAGTCTGTGTGTTTGTGTGTGTGTGTTTGTGTGTGTGTGTGTGTGTTGCGAGGGTGGCTTACCTGCAAGAGAAACTTATAAAGAGTAAGTTTTGTTTCTACAAAAGCAAAAAAAGAAGACACGTGAAACAAGTAAGAATGGTGTATAATGAGAAGTAAGAATATGTGAAAGTAGAAAGCTTTTTTTCCCCATTTATAAATTGTGTTAATGGCAGCAGATTGCATCTAGCACAAAAAGACAAAGTAAGAAATCTAGAGAAATTTGGAGAAGAAGAATTTGAAACAGACTGGCAAGCTGAGCAGTGATAGTGGAGATAAGGGCGGACTTGAAACTGTTGGGCTCCAGAGGACTTGAAAGTTTAAACATACTGAGACACAGTGTTTTAATCTGGTGAAAGAGAAGTAAGTTGGAAAACCTGAATGGCTGATAAAGTGGCTAAACAATTTTCAAGCTGTATGGCAGGTTGCCAGATTTTATACCTGCTAAAGTACAGGGAACTGTTATTTACAAACGTATATACAAAATTTGAAATAATTGGTTAAGCATGCCATGATTAGGTAATGTTTATAATTTGGAGAAAACAGTAATAGTGAAAAGGAAAGCTAGAAAGCTTATTTAGTGAGAAAAATTAGGATGACTAGTAAAAATATGAAGCAGAACTCATAGAGTAAAGGAATGTCAGAAAATGCAGAATAAAAATAAGAATATAGAACTGAATGAAGGTGGTATTATGATGGTATATAGACTAAGTACATTTATGGAGGGGAGGAAAGAAGGTGAGTTTTAGTGCCTCAGAAAAATTGGATGATTTGTTTATAATACAGGTAGTATTAAGGATTTTGTTCCAGTTTATGGGTCATTATATACTAAATACTGCCTTTGTGGAATGAATCTTATGAGAGGTTATGCTGCTAAGTAATAATAGTATGAAGAGTCTGTAATAGAGCTATCATGAAATTACCTAAGCTGCAAAAGAAACTATACTTTTTGGGAGCTTCAAAGTGGACTTTCCTCTGAGTGACACTTAATAGCAGGTAAGCGACAGTTGACTTGTTTTTACTTGACTTGTAATGTTGTAACATTCTAGTAAGTGTATGTCTTACCACCTGTATGCTACCTAGCATGTCTATTTTTGATAGAAAGAAAGCATTTTTTTATACAGAGCATTTTGGATGTAAAGCATTTTCTTATATGTCCAATGATTTTGCTATCTGTGTGGTCATAGAAAAGTTTTATTTGGGGAAGAAAGAGTGCTGTTATTGTAAATTTACATATAAGACACCATGATAATATAAAAATAAAACAAGTATGAACATAAAAGCTAAACTTAAAACTGTGTCCTGCTTGTTTTGGTTAACACTGACTACCTTGTCTGTGAATGTGCATAATGTATAGAAATCAAGTAGCCCTGATTTTAGCTGCATGTCCTGATTCTCTGCACTGGAGGTTGAGAAGTATAGACTAGATTAATAATCGATTGGTGCATCATGCTAAGCAAATTAAGAGATGAGCAGGGATGAATAGTATGTGTGTGATTCGGGAAACACAGCTACAGAATGAGGCCAGCTGGAGAACAAGACATAGCTGTAGTATATACGAATGACCATATAATGAGCTGTGCTGTGCGATAAGGAAGAAAAAACACATCAGACTGATTCAGAAACTTATAAATGATGCTTAACTGCATTGTGCAAGCATTATCAATGAGCACAGGCATATGCTCACTTTCAAGCAGAGAAAACTCACAAATATGTTAGGGGCTGCCACAGCAATTGTAAACTGAATCTACAAGAGGATCTTACAGCAACTACTGCTGCCGATAATGTGTGATGTCGCCACCAAAGGTTCCAGGTCTCCCGACCACTCTTAACTTTTCATGCCATCCTTGACACAGTCATAATAGACCATTACCAAGTGGACAAGGACACCATACAATAAATATTGATAAATAATGAACATGCATCGACCTTGGCTGCAGCTACATGAGAGCCATCCATGTAGATACTAAGGTATATGTGGCTTTATGTATATTAGCTACAGAGACTTCTTAGCAAGTAAGTGGGGAAAAATTAGGGTATCTCGAACATCTGCCTTGAGATTTCTCCACCAGTTCCTTGATACCATACTTCAGCATGTGGGAGAGCATATCTGGTTCGCAAGTACCCCAGAGGAGAGTGCCAACACCATGCTGGAAGTCTATGCTGTAGTCCATTTACTTGAAATATTGGAAACCATAGACTGTAATCACTTTTAAATAAAAGCCCACTGGGTGAACCTGGAAGGAGGTGCATGAACCACAAAGGGTATCACTATATTATCCTTCTGGTGGTTTGTAATACACACAGAATCAGCTGCAATGCATGTGCAGGCCTTACAGACAATTTCCACAACTCACACATATGGCACAACTGTAACCTTTACTAATGGTTTTGGGAGGGGTGTCTTCCCACAGCGACATCTAGTGGGGGATGCTGGATAAGGTCTGGAACCTTGTCTCATAACACAGATAAGAAATCAACATAACCCAACAAAGCAAAGTTACATCCATGCCCATTTACAAGCCAGAAACATCATAGAACATGTGTTTGGGCTGCTGAAGTCATGAATCTGCTGTCTGGATGCATCTAGTGGAGCCCGCAATATGATCCTGCTACATTTGCAAAAATTCTAATTGTCTGTGCTATTCTACATGATCTAATACTAAGGAAAAAAACAGGGTGGGGTAGCCAGGTGCTACAGTTCTTGGCACCATGCAACTGAGACAGAAGAAGAGTCAAAGGAGAAGCCAGCAGCAGGGGATGACCATAGAAGCGGGCACAATATGCCATGGCACTAGCCAAGAGGCAACACATTGCATATAGCTTTACTGCATAAATGTACAAGAGCTAAGCAGAAACAGACAGTAAGAACGATGCACACAAAAACACCAGACTTTGCTTACCCGTACATAAGCTGGCCACTCTTGGCATCAGATATAGGCAATCCAATCAGAATGTGCAAAGGGCAGGCCATTCTTATCATAATTTGCACAGGTGGGGGAAGAACCTATACTACATAACTGTCCAGTGTCTAAGCAGATATGTACAAGTAACAGTGATGCATACAAAAACACCAGACTGTGCTTACCCTTATGTAGGCTGTCCACTCTGTTCATCAGATACAGGCAGTCCAAGTCAGAATCTGCAAAGGGCAGGGCACTCATCATCATTTGCACAGGTCAGGGAAGAACCTATACTACATAACTATCCAGTACCTAAGTAGATATACACAAGTAACAGTGATGCCTACAGAAACACCCGACTATGCTTACCATTCATAGGCTAGCTACTCTGTGCATCAGGCACAGGCAGCCCAAGTCAGAATGTACAAAGGGCAGGCCACAGTTAATCATCATCTGCACAAGTGGAGGAGGGGGCACACGAGTGCATGTCTTTCACTAGGATGTATGTGAATGCTGAGGTATAACAAAGTGAATATGTTCACTTGTGGTCGGTGTTTAGAGATTTGATGTGGGGGTGGAGTTAATGGGTCAAAGAGCCTGGTGCATTAGTCAGACTTCCAAGGTGGCTGCACATTGAGTAATAATTTAATTCTAGGTCTTCTATTGTAAAAACAGAAACTTAGCAGAGAAAGCTAGTGGACTTAGATTTCTGGGTAAATTTCAGTAAATGGTTAGTAAGTATGCTGCCTAGATGCCAGGAAAAAAGAAATACAGAGGACTTGAAGGAAAACCAACTAAAATAGGTGACAAAAAAACACCGACTGGGAAAAGTACTTTAGCTGTTCAGCAAAAAGCATTGCAAGCTCCAGACATGACTTCCAGTAACCTAGAGGAAAGTATAAGGCAACTGCACACAGACCTGACTAAAATAAATGAAACAGTGATGGAGTATATCAACTCAAACATTAAAACAATGGAAAAAAATCGAAGAAGCTTTAAACAGATATTTAGATAAGATGAAAAAAACTGCAAAACTCAGAGGTCAAAATGAAGAAAATCTGGCTGAATATGAGACTGCACAAGAAGAGAGAGATGTTTCAAAAAATAATAGAACAAGAGGACAGAGCACATAGGGAAAACCTGAGATTTTCTGCCATAGCCTGTATTAATTTTATGAAAGCACAAACAAGTAACTGGACTGGTATTCCACAACAGTAATTGTTAATTGAAAAGGCACATTGTGTGTATGTTCCAAACCTGGTTATGAGAAAAAAATCCTAAATCTTGAATAGTAAAGATGCAATCTTACCAACAGAAGGAGTTGATTCTGTCAAAACTGTGGCAAAAGGACAAAGTATTGAAAGTGGGAGACAGCAGAGTGTGGAAATAACTATTCGTTGTACACCAGGCAGAAGAGGAGTAAATTTATTCCATGATTAAGAGAATATTGAGAAGTAGGCATGAAACTCAAACTGCTGTACCCAGCTATATTCAAAATATTTTGTCTCCAAGGAACAAAATAATTTTATGATGAAGTACATGCTAAGGAAGAAATACAAAAGTTTGTCCAACAAAAAGTGAGTTGTGAAACTGAAGGATATTCTGCTTCTTCTTCTTCTGGTAATAAAGATCACAGAGGCTGTGCCAGTAAAACTTTTTCCAGTGTTTCAATAGAAAATGCTGGAGGGAGGAAAAAAGCACAAGAGTTAACTAGAAGAATCAAGAATACATTGGAAATGAAGCAGAGACAGGGATGGGAAATGGAGATGAAAAGGAATAGTGCTAGAAAATCTGGAAATATTGGACTTTCTTGGACTTTGTTAAACTTGCAGGGGATTCAAAAAACATATGCCCTACTTCATGTCATTGACATTTGGAGAATAAAATCAGTAACTTGGAAACTGACAAAAGTTGGATTACAAATCAGTAATTATATCTGTGAAACCTGACAGAATGAGAAAATCTGGAAATATTGGACTTTGTTAAACCTGTAGGGGACTCTAAAGCATATTATTTATTTATTTATTTATTGACATTTGGTGACCAGGAAAGTCTGACTGGGTCAAAAACCCCATCCATTTTCAGTGGAGACCCAGGGAGAAAAGAACCAGTAATGGTTAATAATATTTAACATAGTAAAAATATTACACACACACACACACACACACACATATATATATATATATATATATATATATATATATATATATCAAAGAAAACATGTAGAATTGCAAAAAAATGTTACAATAATTTGTACATGAGTTACAATGGAGGTGCTGAAATAGCACTTAGAAATGAAAGACACATATGTAAAAAAATACATTTGAAGGTAAAGGTTTATATTGACGTACATTAATAGTGGTATTGAGGTGGAGGGTTACAGGAGAAAGTAAAGATAAGATGTTAGCTGTTTGAGACATGAATTAAGGAATATGCCCTACTTCATGTCATTAATGTTCGGAAAACTACTCAGGAGAGGGGAAGAGGAGGGAGAAAAATTAACTTTAAGTAAAACAATTTTTTCTTAATAGTGCTATTTAAATAGTGCATAATTCACTTTGTAAGTTACAAAGTAATTTTTTTCAGTTTTATTTTTAAGTGTAATGGGGATATTAATGTAAATAGATGATCCTGTTTTTCTTCTTTTTTCTTTCTCTCTTCTCTCTTGCTCCATGTTCAGTTTTAAGATGTGTAGGTGCTGTAATTAAAAAAAAAAGAAAAGATCTGGTTAAAAGAGCATGACAAAAGAAAAAAATAGTGTGCTTTTTCTCATTATTGCATAGAGGAATGACTGGGTTAAGAGAAATGGCTTGGAGAAAATGTTTTCTGAAAGCATTCAAATGTTTTCCTAGCTGGGAGAGCTATAAAGACAAGACAAAACCAGCCAGCACTTAATAGAACCACAGGCTGTACCATGTGTCTTAGTATGGATAACCATTCTTTTAGACCAGCTCAAGTCTGTGTGTGGCTGTCAGTTTGGAACATTTGTTCCTATTAGGAAGGTAAAACTTCAGTATTTGAAGGTGTACATAGTTTTGTGTGTTATTGTTAAGGTAATAGGGTTTTAGAGGGTACTGTGTGTGTGCGTGTGTTTGTGTGTGTGTAGGTGTGTATGTGTTTGAGGGTTTTCAATAAAACAAGTCATGCAATATCTTACCAAACATAACCTTCTAACTCCTACTCAATGGCTTCAGACCCAGACATAGCACTACCACAGTGCTCTTATCCTTTCTCCACACAGTCTGTCTTGCCAAGGAAGACCACAAGCTAGTTTCATGCTTATTTCTGGATATGTCCAAGGCATTTGATACTGTCTCTCATCCTCTCCTTTTAAACAAATTACAAGAACTAAACTTCTCCCCTGAAGCTGTTTCATGGTTCTCTGGCTACCTCTCCAATCAAACCCAATCTGTAAAATGGCAGCCCGCACTCTCACCTCCTCTACCAGTCAGAATGGGTGTTCCTCAAGGCTCTATTTTACTCTTTAATATTTTCACTAACAAACTGTACTCTTCCTCCCCCCCCACCCCTGACTTCAGTGTGGGTGTTGTAATCATGGCCGAATTGTTAAGGTGATGGACTTCAAATCCATTGGGGTTTCTCCTCACAGGTTTGAATCCTGTTGATTACGTTGGTGCTGTTAGTGGAAAGATGGCAGAATGGTTAAGGTGTTTACCTTGCAGACACAAGGTAGATTCTCACATGGGGTAACTGGCTAGGCTTAAAATGGCCCACAAGAGCAATTAGCCTAGTACTAATCTATGAATCTATGAATCTATTAGTTCAATACGCTGATGACTCTACCGTTACTAGTATAGCCAGCTCCCTCTCTGAACTCCATTCTGACACGCAAACTGCCTTTAACTCAATTGAAACATGTCTAACTGACAATCAACTCATACTCAGTCCCCAAAAAAAAATACTGCTACTGTTCCTTCCTAAAAATCTGTCCTATATCAAATCTACTTTCACTATTCTATCTCTTAACAACACCTCCATACAAGTAGAACCTAGCAGCAAACTCTTAGGAATTACCATAGATGATGAATTGAAATCTGACATACATATTAATAACTGTATCAAAAAGACCCATCAAAAACTCGGACTCCTCTACAGATCTAAAAGTTCTTTTCCTGTGATGCCAAGATTACACTCTCTCAATCATACCTACTACCCAGTCTTATTTATGGTTCCCATATCCTTACTAATCTTGACTCTACCCTTCTCACCAAACTTGAAATCACCCACAATAAAATTGCTCACTTTGCAGCACATCAAAACTGTAAATCCCATCACTGCATCTCACTAAAACTAATGAACTGGTTAGAACTACCTTACCAACGTTTACTCCCACAGCTCTCCATTATTCACTCTATCCTTAATTACCTTCATATTGTCCAATGCTCACACCACTTATCTCCTACTACTCTCCCTCCAGACAACTAAGAAGCTCTAACCAAAAGATATTCCAAATCTACAAACCCAAAACTAAGACTGGATGTAAATTGTATAGCTACCATCCATCCATGTCCTGGAATAAGCTGCCTCAAGAGATAAGGTCCCTTTCCAACCCAAAATTATTCAAAACAGCTTTAAAGGAACACATAAAAAATCATTGGTATTGCCACTGTAGTCAGCCACCATAAAAATATCTATGCTATCCCTCTTTCTCTCTCCTCTAACCTTCATACTATTCTACATTACATACTCCTCTCTCCTGTAGTTCCACAAGTTTTCTATCCTCAACCTCCAGTCTCATCTCAAATCTAATTTTCCTATATAACATCCCTATTTATGTCTAGCCCCCTCCTCTAACCCCTTTTTCCCACTGCCTCTTATTTCAACCTCCCTCTCTCCTATACTTGATTCTTAAACCCCCTCTGTATTACCTCCACTCATATCCACAGTTTACTTCTATACTATGCTCTGTAAAGCCTTACTGAAAAACTACTGTTTAATCTTGACTGTAATGTAAATATTGTAAATAGTTTTTTGCTTACTCTATTGTTAGAATATGATGTGTAATCTGTACACTAGACTACAATATTTGTACTCGTAGCTTTTCTCCCCGGGTCACTGCTGAAAAGGGCTTCTGCCCATCCAGACAAACCCGGTCAACAAATGTAAAATAAAATAAAATAAATAAACAAATAAAACAAAAAGTTCTGTAAGATGTGACACAGGCTCAAAAGGAGATGGCAAGAAACAACTGTATAAAAGGCTAACCTGCCAAACAGTACAAATATATAACACAAAAGCTAGAACTAGACATTTGACAAAAAAGCTGTCATACATAAAAGGTGGGAACAATACTTTCTCAAGAATATGATCCTTTCTGTAATATCTTCAGATAAATACAAAAAAGAGAGAGCAGTGAACTGTACTACAAAATGTAGAGTGCAAATAGCTATGCTACAGGAGGCATACTTGAAAAGAACTGAACATATGAATTTGATAAAGAAAGGTTTTCAGGGTGGTTAGTCAGTGGAATACCTGGGGCAAAGGAAGAGAGGAGTACTTATATTAATTGTAAGAGGAGCTCCAGTAGTAATAGAAGATGATAAAACAGACGATAATAGTAGATTTGTAGTACTAGAGGGCTGCTGGCAAGGGAGGAATATTACACTGGCATGTGTTTGTATTCCACCAAAAATTGCTTTAATTGAGCTCAAGAAAGTTCTGAGAGAACTAATCAGCTTACAGCAAGGACTATTTCTTATAGGTGGGGACTGGAATTTGATTTGCAGCAGTGAATAAGTGTATGGGGCCCCAGAAGGGAAAATATAACAAAGGAGAGTAGATTTTAAAGAAATCTCTGAAAATATTTGGTATGGAAGATGTAAATTCAGTACTAGGAGTTTGAGGTGAATTTACATATTATTCCCCAATATACAAAAACTGGATTAGGCTACACAGAATTTACATTTAACAGGAACGTGCATTTAATTGAAGGTCTTGATACACACCCAATAACTCTCTCAGCCCATGCGTCTATAATTAAAATAAAAACACACGGTAATGAAATAAAAAAGCGACACTGGTGCTTTCCCGCCTAGCTGTTGAAAAGAGAGGAATTTAAGTAATGGGTAGTGGGAATTATTCAGGTGCTATTAGAGAAGATATAAACTACTTCTGAAAATATAGCTAGGGAGAGGGATACAATTAAAGTAGAGTTTAAAAATAGGGTAGAAATAAAAGAAAGAGAGATATGTTAAGAAGTAATAAGAATTATTTAGAGGGACTGACATATGTTAGGGTATTGCAAAATAGGGGGAATCTCACAGATCGAGAAGAGGAGCAACTGCAGAATGCTAAACAGAAAATAAGGGATCACTTCAATAAAATGCATGAGTTTGTTTGCTGTTGAGCAACTGTTTTTGATAATAACTCTAGAGCACAAAATGTTTTAGCACAATGACTCAGGCAACAGAAAGTAGAAAAGTCTGTCACCAAGTTTAAGGAGCTTATAACAAGGAGGGATCCTCTAGAAGTATTAGAAATATTTTGGAAATTCTCTGAAAGTCTGTATAAAGCAATGGTATAGATGGAAATGTTTATGGAAGAATTAAATATGACACGGTTCGAGGTAGAGGAGGATCAATTGCTAACACTTAGGACAGGAGGAGATGAGATGAAAATGGTGATGTATAAATGATCTACAGGAAAATCCCTGGGAATACATGGTATTCCTGTGGAAGTTTGGGAGCTAGGAGGGAAAACTGAAGGTTTTGTTTTGTTTAACAGTATTTTAAGAGGAGAAGTACCTACATCCTGGAAGAAAGCTGTGGTAGCTGTAATACCTAAAGAGGGTAAAGATTCATCAGATCCAACTTTATACAGACTGATTTCAATACTAAACCATGATTATAAAGTGTTTATGTCTATAATGCCTAAAAAATGGCAAAGGTGATGCCAAAATTGATAGATATGGATCAGTGTGGTTTTTGTGGAGAGGAAGCAAACATTTGACAACATTAACCGAACACAGATGATCTAGCGGGAAGCAGATTGTAAGAAAATACCATTGTTGTTGGTGGGTCTGAATTCTGAGAAAGCATTTGACAGAGTAAGCTGGGACTTTATGAGCAGGGCAATGGAAGCATTTGCATTCCTTGATAAAATTATAAGGTTGATTTGGAGGCTGTATGAGGGATTGGAGATGAAAATTAAAGTGTGTGAGATTTCCTCTGATAATCTCTGCTTGAGCAGTGGAACCAGGCAGGGATGTTCTCTCTCCCCTTTGTTATTTGCATTATATTTAGAATCATTGGCAAAGAAACTAAGGGACTCAGAAATTCAAGGATATAATTGTGATTATAGTCAAGAAAAGCTAGCTTTATTTGTAGATGACATTATTTTATGACTCACAAAACCAGGAAGGGGCATTACAATGTTTTGGAATGTATTGAGACAGTTTCAGATATTTTGGGGATACAAAATTAGTGAAGCTAAAACAAAGGCAATAATGATAAATTATGTACCCACACAGGAATTGGTTCAGCAATATCCATATTTATGGGGACATGATAAAATGTATTTAGGAGTATGGATTAAAAATGATTCTTGTGTGGCAGCTGAGGATATGTTGGAAGAGACTAAAAAGATAATGCAAACACTGAGAAAATGGAAGCTTTGTTATATGCATATCACTAGTAAGATACAAGCAGTTAAAATGTTTTTAGTCCCTGTAGTCTTATTCACAAGTCAGACATATTTTTATCAACCAGAGGAGAAGCTGTGGATAGCAATTAATAAAGAGTTGAAGAATTTTATCTGGGAGGGGAAGATGGCAAAAGTCAAGTGGGATGAGCTTATTCTTCCAATAGAAAATGCAGATTGGGATTACCTGATTTGAATGGGTATTTCAGAGCAACACAGTTAAGGCTCCTATACATAGCACAAGCAGAAAACTGTAATTCAAAATTGAAAGAGATGGTGATGAAAAGGGGAAAGCTCTGAATAACAGGGGAAAGCACTGAGTAACAGGGAGAGACTGGGATTTTGGGTGTAGACCTTTAGTGAGAGTAACAGTAATCATGCAGAATATTACATTCATAAAGTAGCAGAAAGAATTTTAAGAACTAAGTCAACACTGGAATGGAGAAAGGAGATTCTGCTGATAGGGATGACTGCAATTAGAGATACAGACAATAGGCAAGAGGGGGCTGAAATTTACTGGAGAAAACTGGCAAAGGAGCCAAGGTATAGGGAGCAAATAACCAGAGAGGGAAAGGTAATAGAATGGGAAGACGCCAAGAACTTATTTGGACTGCAGGTTGGAGATTGCATTCCCTATCAAGGATTGATATCAGAGTAGATGCAAAGAGAAAGAAATAGGGGGGGTCCTGAATGAAAGACCAGCACTGGTAGAGTTTTTAGTAGAATCTGTAACTAAAGTTGCCATTAAAAAAGGAATAATTAGTACAGTATATAAAATATTGCATGATAACGATAAGAATCATTCACAGGAGGTTAGGCTTGAAAAGGCAGACTGAGTAAGCAGTTCACAAAGAAACAACGGGGAATATATGCATGCCTCCCAAATATGCAAGAAAGTCTAGACAATTTAGGACCTTTGCTTGGAAGCGTTTACATAGGTATTTGTATACCCCAAGTAGACTCCAAAGAATTTTTCCTCAGGTAGACAGCAAATGTTGGAGGTGTGATGGGGAAGAAAGCGGTAACTGAGAATATATTTTCTGGGAGTGTAATGAGTTGGCAGACTTTAAAGATTTCCTGCAGACTGTTCTGTAGGAGATGCTGGTGAGCAAATTTGTGTAACTAAGGAGATGATTTTTTTTGAGCTATGTTACAGAATCAGAATTGCCTAGGGATAGTAAGGCCTTGCTGAGTATAATTATGATGGCTGCCAAAAAAACAAATACTCAAAAATGGGAGTCAGAGTCTAAACCAACTTTACTAGTAGTAGCAAAGATAGTAAAAGAGATAAAACAACTGGAATTGGGATCTTTAGAAAAGGGTAGGAGAAAATTACAAAAACAATGGGAATTGTGGGATCAGTACATGCAGAGGAAGGGAGGATTTGAATGAGCTATGTAATGGTTGACTGAGAATGACTGGATATATTATAAGTGGTGTATAATGTTTGCAGTTACAGTTGTGTTGGCATGGTTTGTAATGTATAATGTTTGCAACTGAGATTGTGTCAGTATGATTTATTTTCATTTACGTAAATGTAAGACTGCCTATGTCATACATGATCATTTAATAAAGATATTTCTTGTTTAAATGGACTCTCTTGGGTGTAGACACATCCACAATTTATGTAGCAGTGGAATTGCTGCCACTGTGGGAATAAGAACTCACCTGTCCATGGCAAGGTCAGCTAACATCTGAGGATCTGATAGATGACTGACCTCAAGGATGACCTCTCACCCCTGACAGATGATCCAGAATAGACACTACACAGTCCAATGTGTCATTCATCTTGTCTAATCAGTCATATACACATGGTTCATGTAGTCCTGTAAGTCAGCACACACTGACCAGATGACTCTCACAGCCTCTGCTGAGGCACATTGTGTGGCAGCTGTTGAAACACCAACCTCAGGGGGAAGTGGTAACCATATCTCCTGTGAGCTCTGCTACCCCTGACTGTCTGTTCTCATACCTATCATTATCATCCATGCCTAAATATCCTCCAACATCAGATGGGGCTAGCTCCACATAAACCAAAAAAATGTCTGCAGTGTAAGTATGGCCAAGTACCACAAATGCACATGCAAGTGATATCATTACAACTATTAATAAAATTAACTAAATGTAATCATGCTCATACCTTGTGCAGGTGGTTGGTATACCTTAATGAAAGATGGGCTTGTATGCAATGGGCGAGACAGGTATTATTATAAACAGTAATGTGACTAACAGCTGCAAATGGGGGACAAAGTAAAGGTAGGACTGCATACATGTGGAATCACCTGTAGAAATCCTCTGGGGTCTATCAGTCTCTGCCCTGACATCCAGCACAGTACTGTGGAACTCTAAAGAGGTGGCACTGCTTTTGAGTGAGGCCAGGAACTCCTCTGTCTCTGTAAGTGGAGGTATTGTAGACATACCACTATCTGTAGCACTCCATTCCTGTGCCAAGCCTTTCACTTTGTTGCTGGTAGTACATATCAAGTCACTGGCTCTCTGACAGACCATATCATAATTAAGGCTGTGGGCCACCCACAGCATTTACACCATTAACAGCCTGTTGCCAGTCATGCTCATGGAAGGGCTTGTTGGAGGCTTGCAATCCAATGAGCATTCTTCCATGGGAGTGGAAGTCCTGTAGTATCATCTGATGCTCAGCCACAGTAAACTGAGGCTTTTGGCTGGATGTGCCTATATCTGCTTGTATCCTAGGCATATACCTGTCGATATGGAAAACAATAAAATTAATAGCAGTGGTCCTACATGGGTAGTTCACATCATAACAATATGAATACACTCCTAATAGGCACATAAATCATGGGTTTCCTAGGGTCTGAAAGCAACATAGATGTATCCACAAAAAGCAACACCAAAATCTTAGCTATTTCTGTTGATTCTAATCTCTGCACACCCAACAAAAGAATAACAAGTATATGACTGCAAAGTTATCAGGCACACAACTTTTCAAGCAAAATAGTTATAATATAGACACATACACAACAAACTGTCATACTAATTATGTTGTATATCCACGTTTGAAGATAACCAACATTACATGGCAACCTATATTCACAAAAAGCAAGTTTAATGTGCTGGCTTGCAGTACACATGTGTGGAGGGGGGTGCAATGTACCCCTACAGGCAGCTTATAATAATTCAACTATCATGACAAAAAACTGAAACAGTCATTGTATCTGCTACATGTACACAGCACGCCTAAATGCAAATGTTGACCAAAGAAGCAGGTGTGACAGATAACACTTACATTAAAGTTTTCAGACTCCTATAGTGAAGGAACAACTTTCTTCAGTATTTTCTCAAGCACTAGTGAGTAATTTATCTTACAATATGCAATAATTATCTGTGCTCCATGTTGTGCTTATATCGTATAGACTCCCCCTCTGGTCACAATGTCAATGCTAATTAGTTCTCAATTTATAATTTTTCAATTGCTGAAGCTGCACAATGACAACACCAAGTTATTATTGTTGAGTTTACATGATGCCATGCACACACCTGGGTATCTGCTGTGAGCTCTGCACATGTGCAGGAAGCCCAGATACCTGGAAGTGTGTCAGGCATATAAAGTGCAAGAGTACACCTCAGTAGATGTAATGTTTCATAAATTAGGTTTTAAAGCACCATGCTTCTAAAATGTAAACAGTGAATCAGTCTGTCAAATATTCAAAAATTGCAAATATTTTTTACAAAATAGCCAGCCATTTGAAATAGTAATGAATGCTATTAATACAGCAACATAACATTATAGAAGAGTATATCATCACAGTTGTATTACTCTGTGATATTCCATCCTGTGGTTGTTGGCAAAGTCTCAGGACAGTTGTCTACAAACTGACCATGTGTTCCACAAGTAAATGAGGTGAGGTGGGTATTCCACACTCTATAGACAGGAAATTCACAACAATGCTAATGCTGTCTCTACCAGTCTAAATTCGACATTGGTGTTGAGCATAAATTAATACATAGCTTACACAAGGATAACCCTGCAACAAACTTCACCCTGCTAATTTGTACTGAAAACAATGTACCTTTTTTGAAGTCTGAACCTGTCCCAATGGCTACCATTAAAAGATATCTTCAAAACCTGAAACACACCACCTTAGTCACTGATAATCAACCAGATGACTATATTAAAATGGCATCAGACGTTCTTACTTACCATGGAAACAACTCAGCCAGTATATCCAAAGAATTTATTTTATAGTACCAACAATTGATGTTGTATTTTTCCTTCTTGGTGGTTTGATATATGTTCTTACTTACCATGTCTCCATCCTGATAAACCAGTCAATAACAGAGAACTATGGTCCCTCAATCTGCAAAAAAAACAAACAAAAAAAAAAAAAAACAAACATTTATTATTCCACTGCGCAAAGGCAGGAATTCCACTGAATTCTCCAACTATAGAACTATAGATATCATATGTACTTTATCTAAGGTTCTTGAAAAAATGTATCCATTCTCAACTACTTTAACAATAATTTCCTTTCCCAAACTCAGTATGGTTTCTGTTCCCACCATAGCACAGACACTGCCCTTCTCATTTTCATAAATACCATAAACTTTCACAGAAATACAGGCAACCTTGTCTCTTTTCTTTTCTTAGACCTATCTAAAGCATTTTCTACAGTTTCTCATAAAAAAATTACTAAACAAACTCTCTTGTTTAGGACTTAATCACTCATCCTCTTATAGTTTCAGAGGCACTTATCAAATAGGCAGCAAGCTGTAAAATGGCAACAGTTGTTCATCATTTCTTTGTTTCAGTGTTCCTCAAGGATCAGTCCTAGGACCATTACTGATTAACATATTTATAAGCAATCTCTACACTGGACCCAAGCATGCCAGCCTAGTGCAATACACAGATGATTCTGCCCTATCTGCTCAGCTCCTAAAATGCTGTACCTTCAGCAGATCACTCAAGAGTTCTTTTCATCTATTGAAGCATTGTTACACAACTGCAACCTAAACCTAAATGCAAAGGAAATCAAGTTAATGCTCTACTTACCAAAACAATACCAAAACCAAAAGCAAATCTTTTGCATTACATCAAAAGACGATAAAATAGAAATAGTATTGCAGACTAAATTGCTAGATGTTACTATAGATGAAAGCCAAAAATTTGAACATCATATTCTTCAAACCATTAAAAAAAAACGCACCAAAAACTTGGTGCATTTTATCGAGTTAGAACATATCTCTCAGAATCTGATAGGAAATCCATAGCTTCATCCTATCTTCTCTTATCACTTCTTATGCAGCTCCCATTCTTACTAACCTGCACTCTACATATATGAAGAAACTGGATGCATGCTATAACAAGATAGCTAAATTTACAATTTACCTTCCATCCAGAACACATCACTGTGTTGGCCTTAAACTACTGCTTGACTGAGTGTCCACAATATGTCCCCTACACACAACTAATTTTTTTGCACACAACCTAATTTATAAACCTGAAAATTGTCCATCTTTAAACAGCATTCCCCAGCACTACTCACCTACCTGGGAATTGTGCTCATGAAATACATGTCTTCTGATTTCTAATAAATCTAAAACCATAGCTGGTGACTCACTTTATTGAAGTTATGTCTTAAACTGTGGAGCAGCATACTAATTGAGCTATGATAGCTCGAAAAACTGAAATTCCTTAAACTAGACTCAAAATATACCTGTCCAACTCTATTTACCTGGATAATCATACCATTTCATTACTCTAATTGAATATTTTAGGTTCATAGGTTCATACTAGGCTATCTGCCCTAGGGCATTTATAAGCCTAGCCAGAGTGTGTGTGTGGCTCTCGCCACCCCTTGGGATGAGAATACTATGCCCATTTAGGGTTTAGTTTACTGTGCCTCTGTCTAACAGTGACACAGAGATGACCCCCGGGGTAAACCTACGATCTCCCATCCACTCGTCAAGATTTCTCTTGAAGAGAGTTAGTGAGGGGCTCTGCCTAACATGGACTGGGATTCTGTTCCAGAGTGTAGGGAGCCTCTGGGTTATGAATCTGTCCCTCCAGCACATCCTATTTATTTCTGTGTTGAGGTTCAAATCTCTTGCTCTCGTGGCTCTGATGGATTTGGATTTTCTGAGGTGGAGCATGTCCATTAATTCCGGATTGGACATGGCCTTGTACGTCAGGCATAGATCACCTCTGAGTAGGTGGTATGCGACTGAATAGAGCTGGAGTTCCTTCAGCCGGGCAGCATATGACATATGTTTGAGACCCTTTATCCTCTTGGTGAGAAACTTTTGGGGTCTTTCTAACTGCTGCAGGTGTCGGGTAAGATACATCCCAAATGGGGCATTGTACTCAATCATGGGCCTGATAAGAGAAGAGTACAGGGGCACAATGACCTCTCTTGATCTAGATGTGAATCCCTTCATGATAAGGTTTGCAGTATAGAAGTTCTTCCAAACCACCTTGGCAATGTGAGTGTTGAATGAGAGGTTACTGTCAACTTGGGTCCCTAAATCCCTGATTACCTCTTCCATACTTAATGGATTACCACCTACGTGGTAATTTGTGGGTACCTTGTTTTTCCCAAAGGGTATGACTATACATTGTTTGGTGTTGAGTTTAAGGCCATGGCTCTGGCACCAATTATCCGTTTCTATGAGGCCTTTCTGAAGGATGCTTATGTCCGCTGGAGTATCAGTTATGGTGCCCAGTTTGCAGTCATCTGCGAACTTTGTCAGCCACAATCCTCCTGTGTTTGCTTGCACTTTGGAAAAATAAATGCCGAACAAGAGGGGTCCCAGGACTGAGCCCTGTGGGACACCGCTTGTGACTGGCTTAGAGTCTGACATGGCTCCAGCAATTCTGACCTTGTGGGTTCTGTCCTTGAGCCAGTTTGCAACCCATCTTGTGACATATGGGTTTACATTTAAGCTGGTGAGTTTGTCTATGATGCCCGAGTGGGGTATTGTGTCGAAGGCTTTTGTAAGGTCAAGGTAGGCTGTGTGAACTGCCTTACCCTCATCAATGGCCTTAGTGACTGTTTCAAAAAAGTCGACCAGGTTCAAAAGGCAGGATCTGCTCTTGACAAAGCCGAATTGGGTGGGATCCAATGTCTGTAGGTCCCCAATGTCTTTGTTTTGCAGACCAGGCTCGTCAAGCTTATGGGGCAGTAATTTCCAGGGTCTGTAGAAGCACCTCCTTTGTGGAGTGGGACCACTGTTGCTGTACGCCACTCTTTGGGTATGTATCCTGTAGTAAGGCTAAGATTAAACAGCAGCCTTATGTGCGGGTTTAGTTCCTCTTGGAGTTCATGTAGCACACAGCCCAGGACACCGTCCGGTCCCATTGATGCTGTGTTTTTAGTTTTGGAGAGGGCGGCTCTCACCTGGGCATCTGCGATGTTAGGGAGGCTACACTCTGCTGGGATAGATATTTCTCCTTTTTGGGGGGGAGGGGGCGGAGAAATTTGCACTGAACCTGTCTGCCAGAATGTTGGCAATGTCTGTGGGTTCAGTGTATTTTGTGTCATTTTGGACTAACTGAGCATATCTGGGAGTTTCCACCCAGGTTTCTAACATAGCTAAAGAAGGCCTTGTGATTGTCTTTTGTGTCTTTTGCGATTTTTCTCTCAAAGTTGGCCTTGGATGATTTTATGAGTGATCGTAGTTTTTTGCTAGTACTTATCAGAGATGCATTCCCTTTTAGGGATTTTGCTCTGTCATGTAGTAGCTTCCTCTTCCTGTTGTAAAGTTTGTTAATGGCTGGGGTCCACCAGACAGGACGCCTGCCTTTGTGGGAATGGGTCTTGGTTTTATTAGGGATTGCATGATCCACGCATTCTTGAAGGTGTCCGTAGAAGGCGTTTATAAGGGATTCAGCGGTGTGGGTTGTGGTTTCCATTGGCCCAGGGGCCTTGAAGGATACCACTTCAGTCTTAAGAAGTGTGAAGTCGGCTTTTGAGAAATTCTGCACTGTGGTCTTTTGTGCAGGGGGTGGGGGCGGGATGTGGATTTCCAGTGAGATTAATTTATGGTCTGATCTCACCAATGAGGGGCATACTTCCAGTGTGGAGCATTTTGTCCCCATGTTTGTGATGATCAGGTCTAGTATATTATCTCCTCTTGTGGGAGTGGTGACTAGTTGTTCCATCGCATTTGAGTTTAGGAATTCTAGGAACCTTTGGGCTAGGGTGTTGGGGCTTGAGTAATGTTCCCAGTCTATGTTTGGGTAGTTGAAGTCTCCCAATATGATGGTATTTGGAGAGACGTTCATACTTTCCAGTGTCTTCAGGAAGGCTGAGTGGGGTTCCTGAGTTTGAGAGGGTGGTCTGTAGCATGCTACAAACTGTAGGGCTGTTTTGCCTATGGTTAGTTGCACCTGGATGGTCTCTGAGGCTTCGTGCGTTGCCACTAACCTGGAGGTGTGGGTATCTTTGATGAATATGGATACTCCCCCTGCTTTTGTGGTTCGGTCCAAGTTTTGGGGCCGGAAAGCATGATATGAGGTATAACCTGGTAGTGCTGGGGTGCTCTCAGGAGCCTTGAACCAGGTTTCAGTCACTGCACAGACATCAATGTTCTCCATACTGAGGAGGGCTTCGAGAGCGTGCATCTTGAGGTTTAGACTTCTGGCATTGAGCAGCATTACCCTTAGTTTTTTTTCACTTGTGTTTTCAAGGGAGGTGGGTTTGTCTTTTGAGCCTTGCCTAGAAAAGGCACTATGGGGGTGGCAAGAGCCTTGGCCAATATCCGGAAGCCCAGGGGTGACAGGTGCAAGCCGTCCCTTGCAGCGTGGCTTGTCAAGCATGTCATCCCAAGCGGACAGATATTGGATCCCCTTAGAATGACACCAGTAATTAAGCCAATTGTTAAAGCTGATCATTTTGTCTCTGTACTGTGGCATCATTCTTGGTGAGGGTAAGATGCTGCTCAGGGTCAGGGTCATACCGCCTGGGCTACATAATCAGAGAGCTCCTCTATGTCTCTTTTCATGTAGTCCAGGGAGGTACGTCTCAGGTCATTCACACCGGCATGGACAATGACTGAGTCATATTTGTACTTGCTTTGGAGTGACCTGAGTGCTTGTGTTATGTGGCAGATTCTAGCGCCTGACAGGCAGCTTACTGTAACCTTTTCCTTGTTCAGTCTGGTGAGCGGGACGTCATTGTGTCTGACTATGGAGTCACCTATTACAAGTGTATCTGGCATGTTGTTTGGCCTTAAGGGCTGTGACTGTTTAGCACACTGACTTTGTAAACTATGTGTTGCATGTGCTATGTCTTGAGGTAGTGGTCGCTTGGGTGTCTGCATTGGAGGCCTCTGTTGTTTTGGTAGATTTTTAATTAGAGCCTCCGAGTATGTTTTTGTGTGTTTATGTGTTTGGTTTGCAGTTGTGATAGGTCTATATGAGACTGGGATTGTGGTGTGCGTGGTTACCTTCTCCTCCTGAATGGTTTTGCCAGTACTGAGTTGAGAGAGCTCAGCCTCCAGTTTGGCTTTATAGTTGCATCTCTCACATATATTTGTATTTGCTGGGAGGAGGAGAGGGTTGTCTGTGTACATGAGGCAGTTGTAACATTGCCTCAAGATTCCCAGATTCACCAGCTGAACAGGAGAGGACGTCAGCAACTAACCCTTCGACATGCTAGAATAGTGTATAGGATTGCTGTGTAACTGAGTCAGAAAGGACCTATAGGGAAATGGGTACTCAAGGGGATTTAGGTGAATGAAGTACTTCCTTTTTGTTTAAGAGTGCTTTATCTGTATAAAAATGCTTTAGGAGCAAGTGCTGGGCTTTTCAGATAGATAATAGACTGTTTAGATTGCAAGTAGAGCAGTTCTAAGGGAAAAATTGAAGAGCAGACTTTGCGGAACCACAAATTGTTTCAAACGGACAAAAAGATACAGTAACAAACAGTAAATGCTTTAAATCAGCTAGCACACTTGAGTGTGTTAGCCTAACAGTCAAATTAAGCAGAAAACAAACTTTTTAAAGTGCAAACAGTTCAGAAGCAAACACAAATACAGTAGATCAACTTGCAGAGCTAGATGTTAAGTTGTCTATCTCGCCTTCATTCTTGCTGGATGGGTTCGGAGCCGACCTCGGCTCCGACTCGGCCACTCTAAAAGCTCGAGAGTTGGTTCCACCGGCTCAAGGCTCCCCTTATATCCCACAATGCTAGGCGTGAGTTACCTCAGATCTCGTTTGCCGCTACAGCGATCGAGGTGTTGGTTTTCTACCGGCTTCTTGGTGAGTAACTTTGAAGAAAAGTTAATATACTTAAACCCCTTTATTTTTAATTTTAACACTTGTTTCCCTTAGTTTAGAGGAATTCTCTCCCTTTTCTCTCTAGAATCCCGTTTTTTCTCCACAAGAACTTATAAGTTCTTCCCTAGGGCCTTCAGGCCTTCTTCCCCATCCCCTAGTGGTGTGTGTGTGTTGTTTCTCTTATTTAAACCTTGGTAGTTGTTTTATTTTTGAGTTTAAAATAAGACAGGGTGTAATCAGTGTGTTTGACTGGGTGTGTGTGATTACACTTTCTAAAATGTCTAAAGAATCAAAGGTCTCAGGCTTCAAGAAGTGTGACGCGTGCTGTCAGAAAATGTCTCTGACAGACGGTCACACTTCTTGTGTCTACTGCCTGGGACCTTTGCACCTGCAGGACTCCTGTGCTGTTTGCCACGGCTTCAGTCCCAGGGTCCTGCAGGAAAGAAAAAACAAATTGATTTTAAGAGGTTTACTCAAGCCTGAGGATTCCCTTACTGTCTCTTCGGGGAAGCCCTCCAAGGCTTCTAGGTCCTCGGCTCCAGCTACTGAGCCGAGACCTAAGGCTACTAAACCTCCGTCTACATCGGCTCCGGCTGGAGCCGATGAGTCTCAGTCTACAGTTTCTGTGGTTCCCTCGGCTCCGGCTGGAGCCGAGGTATTGGAAATTCCCGTGTCGGCTCCGACCAAACCTTCGGAGCCGATGTCCAGGAAGAGGTCTAGGTCACCATCCCTTGGCTCCGTTCATTCGGCTCCAGCATCTCCTCTGCTGTCTGAACGGAGCCATAGATCTCACTCCTCTAGGTCATCGAGGCTGTCGGATCATGACCTTCAGAGGGTAGTGAGTCGACTTCTTAAGTCCGAGGCACTGGCCCAAATGCTTCAGAGCCCGACTCATCAGTCGATGCCTGCCCCTGTCCATCAATATGTTCCTCCTCCGACTCCGTTGAGCTCGGAGCCGGGTCGTTTCGGAACCGAGACTGTGGTAGCGTCGGAGCCAATACAATTGTCTTCGGCTCCATCGTCGGCTCCGATTTCTTCTTTGGAAGAATCTCGGCGCCGGACTTCCATCGTCGGCTCCGAGGGGGTGAGTGGCATCGGACCATTGTCCGACCCCGCTCTCCCTCTCGGGGCTTCGGCCCTGGTAAGTTCGGCTCCAACATCGGCCTCGGAGCCATCACTGTCGGTGCCGAGGGAGGTTTTTAGCTTTTCGGAGCGGGGACCTCTGGCTCTGCCTGACAGGGGTGCGTTCGAGGTCATGCGGAGTGTGTTAGAACCTGGTTCTACCCCACAGTCGGCTCCGTCTGCCCCCCCCTCTTTGGTGCCTCAGGTCAAGTCGACTCACTCCCTCATCCCGGACCGCAGAGAGCCAGCTCCTCAGGAATCCCCTGTTGGGATCTCATCCTCTTCCGAGGCCTCTCCTGTTTTGGCAGAAGAGCCCCCTCGGAAGAGAAAGTGTAAGAGGAAACACATAGACTCACCTGAGTCCGTCACCTCTGACACAGATTTAGAGGATTCCGAGGGTTCCCCCCGTTCCCCTTCTGAAGATGTCTCTTTTGCAGACATTCTGGAAATCCTTAAGCAGAGGGGAAATTGGCCAGCCCTCAACCCTTCGGAGGATGAATCTGTGTACCTTGAGGCGTTTGGCTCTCGTCCTTCCACCTCCTGGGTGTCTCCCCCCTTTAACCCCCTCATGCAGGTGGTAGCGAAGAAGGCATGGACGGCTCCTGATTCGGTGGACCCCACTCCCAGGAGACCCTCAAAATTCATAACGGCACCAGCAGATAAACAGTTTTTGACAAAAGGAGTTTCTGTGGATGCTATGGTGGTTGCTGCTGCCACTAAGAAGGAACTAGCTGATCCTTCAGTGCCTGTCCATCCGCCTAATAAGGAATCTAGGTCCATGGACAGGTACGGGAAGCGGATGTTCTCGTCAGCGACATTTACAATGCGTTAAGCTGAACTACCTATGCCATTTCACTCGTCTTCAAAGGGACTTGATCAAAGAAGCGAGTGACATGTTGAAGGATCCTACGGCTGCGGGTTTTCAAGACAAGATGAACTCTCAGCTGGCTACCCTGAACTCCATAGCCAACTCCTCCATGCGCCTCCTCTCTTATGCGGCTGATGGAGCGAGCAGGGCCGCAGGGACAGGTGTGGCCTTACGTAGGCATGCCTGGATGCGGCTATGCAACTTTGCGGACCCCTTTAAAACGTCTTTCACTAATTCCCCTTTTGATGGATCATCTCTCTTTGGTCCTCAAGTGAAAGAAACCTTGACTAGGTGTGAGACTGATAGCAAGACTCTTTCTGCCGTCGGAGTCCGTTTTTCTACTCCTTCTAGGCCTTACCTTAAAGGTCAGAAAAGTGGGAAAATGTGGTTCCGCAAACAATCTCAAGGGTCTTCGCCGGACGCACAGAGTCGGTTCCCCGCCAGAGGCAGAGGCGGGAATAACAATGGTAGACATCGCCCTAGAGGCAGGGGAGGTCCGCAGAACCAGGGCAATCGAGAAGCCTTCTCCGATAAGCCCTTTCAACATCCCTGAGGTGTTGCCCGACTGCCCACCTTCGGAGGCAGTCGGGGGAAGATTGTCACTGTACCCAGAAGCCTGGCTATCCCTGACTCAAGACAAATGGGTACAGTCCATCATTTCCAAAGGTTATTCCATTCCCTTCGTTCGCATCCCAAACAAATCAAAAAAATCCCTTCCAGATGTACCACCCACTCAAAGGGATATAGCGGCTTTGGAAATTTCAAAGCTGCTTGCAAAAAGAGCAATTCAGCCAGTTCCAGCAGACCAGCAAGGATCCGGAATCTACTCAAGGTTCTTTTTAGTTCCAAAGAAAACAGGGGACTGGAGACCAATTTTGGATCTCAGTATCTTGAACAAGTCAGTCAAGAAAACAAGATTTCGGATGGTCACGCTGCAATCCATCCTTCCCCTATTGGGAAAAGGAAACTGGATGTGCTCTATAGACCTTCAGGATGCGTACTATCACATAAAAATGAACAGACGCTCCAGAAGATTCCTCCGCTTCAGGCTGGGAACCAGTCATTTTCAATTCAGGGCCCTGCCCTTTGGTCTCACCACTGCCCCCCGGGTGTTTACCAAATGCATGGCAGTGGTAGCTTCTCACCTGAGACGACAAGGATTCCAGGTGTTTCCATATTTGGACGACTGGCTCCTTACAGCTCCCACCAAGCATCTTCTTCTAATGGCCAGGGATTGCACCTTTCGCATTTGTCAAAAATTAGGCATGTCAATAAATTGCGAAAAGTCTGTTTTGTCGCCTTGTCGTGCTATTACCTTCATAGGCGCAAATCTAGACACAGTCAACATGTCTGCGAGACTAACAGATCAGAGAATAACAGACATACACAAACTGGTCTCACTCCTTTTCAGCAACAACAGAATCAAAGCCAGGTTAGTTCTGAAAGTGTTGGGAATTATGGCGGCTGCCATACCTCTGCTTCCATTAGCCAGATTCCACATGAGAATCCTTCAATGGATGCTCTTTGCACAATGGTCTTACCAGCAACTTCCGATGTCCCACACCATTATGATTACGCAGGCATGCAGAAATCATCTTCGGTGGTGGATGTCTTCCCCTCAGCTCTTGTTGGGAAGACCCTTTGTTCCTTCCCCTCCGGTTGCTACTCTGACAACGGACGCCTCCCTGATCGGGTGGGGGGGGCATTATCAGGGCAGGACTGTCCAGGGCACATGGCAACCACACGAATGCCACCTGCACATAAATGTTCTGGAGATGAGAGCAGTGCTTTTAGCGTTGCAAGCCCTTCAAGACTCTCTTCCCTTGGGAACTATTGCAATCCAGACAGACAACATGTCTGTAGTGTGGTATATCAACAAACAAGGCGGAACCAGGTCCTACCCCCTGTGTCGAAAAGCACTCAGACTGTGGCAATGGGCGATTTCTTCTCAGCGGTTTCTGATAGCAACGCACATCCCCGGGAAGTCCAATCAAATTGCGGACAAGTTGAGCAGAGCTATCCTCATGCCTCACGAGTGGTCTCTGAAAGACTCGGTTGTGAGAGAAATTTTTCTCAAGTGGGGTCAGCCTTGCTGCGACCTTTTTGCTACTCCCCAAAACAGCAAGTGCAGAAATGTTTTCACACTATTCCCTTTACCAGGCCAGCCCAGCAGAGACGCTCTAGTCCAAGTTTGGCCCCGGGGACTTCTGTATGCATTTCCTCCCTTCCCACTAATCTCTCAAGTTATACAGAAAGCTATCGCTCAGAAGGCCTCGTTGATCCTCATTGCTCCTTACTGGCCTCAACAGGTTTGGTTCCCCTTTCTACATCATTTTCTGTTGGAGCGACCTTGGCATCTGGACCTAGTTCCAGATCTTTTGATCCATCAGTCGGGTCAGTTTCATCGCTCCCTTCCCTCTCTGAACCTCACTGCTTGGTTCCTCCAGTTCCAACCTTAGCCAGGCTTCCTCAATTATCTCACTCTGTTCGAGATATTTTGATAGCTTCCCATAAATCTTCCACTAGAAAGATTTATTTGAGTAAGTGGAAACGCTTCACATATTGGGCTCAAGGAAGGCACATAGACCCTTTTACTGCTTCCATCCAAATGGTCCTTGATTTTCTAGCTGAACTCTTCCATGCAGGTTCATCTCCTTCTACTCTTAAAGTTCAATTGGCAGCTATTTCTAACTTTCATGTGGGCGTTTCAGAGTCGGCCATCATGTCCCACAAGCTTTGTAAAGCCTTTCTGAAAGGAGTTTTTCTACTTAGACCTCCTATAAGAAATCCTCCTCCTCCTTGGGACCTAAATTTAGTTCTTAGTTCTTTGATTCTTCCCCCTTTCGAACCTGCAGCCTCCTGTTCCTTAAAATTGCTTTCATGGAAGACTCTCTTTCTGGTGGCTGTTACTTCAGCTAGAAGAGTTTCAGAGCTTCATGCACTCAGCTGTCGACCTCCTTATCTGTTGTTCCATAAGGACAGGGTATCCTTACGAATCAACCCGTCCTTTTTGCCTAAGGTAGCCTCGACGTCTAACCTAAATCAATGCATTGACCTCCCTGTGTTTTTTCCAGAATATTCCAATAGGTCTGAACAAAAATTACACTGGCTAGATGTTCATCGTCAGTTAAGGTACTATTTGGATAGAACAAAACAATTCAGAAAATCTGACCAGCTGTTTGTCTCCTATGCAGAAGGCAGAAAGGGACTTTCAGTTTCAAAGGTATCATTATCCAGATGGCTGACATCTCTGATTTCCCTTGTTTATGAAATTAGACACCAAAAGCTGCCTAATAAACCTAAAGCCCATTCCACCAGAGCTTTAGCTACTTCTATAGCCTTCCAAGACAGACTGCCTATTGACACCATTTGTGCAGCGGCTACTTGGGCTACTCCTCACACTTTCATTTCTCATTATAAGTTGGATCTAGCTTCTAAGCATAGAGCTAACTTTGGTTCCACTGTTCTCAGGAGTCTGTTCCGTTAGACCACCCGGGACAAGGTGCTAGGGACGCGGTCCCATCCAGCAAGAATGAAGGCGAGATAGACAACTTAACATATAGAAGTTATGTACTTACCATAACGTTCCATGTTCGTTGTCTTCTTCTCGCTTCTTCAAAGGCTCCCACCCTCCTTCCCCCTGGCCTGGACAGACCTAGAGGAGTTGTGATTGTGACCTCTCTTTCTACCACCTCTTTACTTAGACATATGCTACTGTGCATATTTCCTGGATCAGGATATAGGTCACCCTTCTTTTCTCCCTGATTTTAGAGGTGGACTTTGTTTATATTTATTCTGTTACTATTATGAGCTGGGGTTAGCTTACAAACGAGATCTGAGGTAACTCACGCCTAGCATTGTGGGATATAAGGGGAGCCTCGAGCCGGTGGAACCAACTCTCGAGCTTTTAGAGTGGCCGAGTCGGAGCCGAGGTCGGCTCCGAACCCATCCAGCAAGAAGAAGGCGAGAAGAAGACAACTAACATGGAACGTTATGGTAAGAACATAACTTCTATTTTAGTAATATGAAAATGCTTTTAGGCGAAATACAGTCGAAATACAGCAGTCAAAAAAAGAAAGCCAGAAAAATACTTATAAATCAAAGGAAAGTCACTCTTTCACTCTCTGCTGCTTGTAGAACTCTGCAGGACACCACGAGGAGCTGTGCTGAGTCGTATACAAGTGCAAAAGCGCTCTAAAGCGGGCTTTATAGCAGGGGGTTGAAAAGAGCTAGGAAATGGCCCAAAACGGCCAATAAACTACAAGTTGCTGGTCTGGAATCACTCCTTTAGGGACAAATAGGCTGCTCAGTGCTCCCCACTCCCACTGGTGAACAAAGAAGCTTCCTCCTATCCAAATAAGGATATGGACAACCCAGATAAGCTTTCTCTTTTGTACTTGTCTACAGCCAATTTGTGAATGCCAGCCCCACTATTTTAGTATTAACTCACAACTGGGTATGGGCATCGCAGGATTTACCCACAGTTGGTGTAGTTTAATCACGAGGATGATACCAAAACCAGGAGTGGGTTATTACTATTATACAATGACATTATTTAAGAAATAAATTGTTTGCCTTTCTTAATTATTGCTTTTGTATAATAGCACTTTAGTGTTTTTCTGCTGGCTTCCTAATTTGCTGATGTCCTGCATATGTTTATGGTACGTACATCCGCACACTTGCAAAGTACATCAGTACAGTGCTACAGGGCTGGCATAGAAGAGAGCATACCAATGTCGGTTTGCCTCTGTCTTTTTTTTTTTTAATTATTATTATTTATACATTGGGCAAGTGTCTCAGCATTACTAGAATGACAAGGGACAGGGCAAACATATGAGGGAAGAGACATTCTGTTAAAGTCTGGATATTTGAGAGGTAGGGTGAAAAAGTATTGCAATCTTTGATGTTAGCAGAACTGTACCTTTTAACTTTTAAGATTTTTGCAGAGTGTCCTGGTTTTTTTCCTCATATTTTGCTCCATCCGTCTTGAAATAGGTGAAGATAATTTTTTAGCATGTCTTACTTTTTTCTGTTGGGATGAGCTGGGGTGTCTAATCAGTGTGTTCATTTTGTTAATTACAATGAGCTGCTGTTGTATGATTTTGTATATATCGTATGTATGCTACTTATTTCTTTTCTTTCTTTTTCTTTTTTTTCATGCCTATGTATGCTTTTGGAAACTGTATTTCTCAAACCGACTATGGGTAGTTTAAAAATTGTAATCACACACCATGTTTATAATGTTTTATGTTTTAATAGTTTAACATGGAACTTTTCTTCCCGGGCCTCTGCTGAAAAAGAGATTTGCCCAATCAGACTATCCCAGTCAACAAATGGAAATAAAATAAGTAATAAATAATTCTCAGTGGCAAACAGAGGGATGGAGGTCTGCCGTGTGTCACGTGTGAAAGTGGAACTTATAACCATGAGTGTACACTACCTGCATATTATTATTATGCCAGTCTAACTTTTGTTGCATGTTTTGCTGTCTTCCACTTGCCATCTATGTCCAATCCTCCCAATTCCAACCTTTAATAAGGTCAAAAATATATAAGCATAAAGCATACATGTCCAAAATGGGCTTATGAAATGATATTCCCTTTGCTAAACTCCTACATTGCCCACAGTTGACATTAAGCAGCATTGCTGGTCATCATTGAACACAGGGTAATGCTAGTTCACATCCTATGCATGTGCTAAAACTTTGCCATGTAACGTGCACCTGAGCTTGGCATCATTGCACATCAGTAAGCAAATCTGAGATTAAAAACAATGTAAATGTAGTGTAAGGTAATTATGTTCTGTGTAGAGGTTTCCATGGATCAATGTAGTAGTGATGTAAGACTTCCAGTTCAGTGCACTGCATGCATGGCTCTCAGCAGCTGAGGTTGTAATGCTGTTGTACAATATTATTTCCAGTTTTTAACTGTAGTCCATTACACTGAACATTTTGTTACACCTTTTGTCTGAGAGCCTAAGTGGTTTATCTGGCTAATAATCTGTCTGGTAGACTGTGACATAGTTATGTGTGGGTTGAATCCTGACACTTGTGTTTCTTTTACCTTATATCCAGTGTTTTTAAAGCCTGAAGTGTGTTTTATTGGCACATGTCCTGTGAAAGATGTCTAGCATGCATAGCTCATGTTCTGCTTAGTGACCTTTAACATGTTGCAAAGTGACATAAGCATGAAGCACAGACACACAAACTGGACCGAAAGATTAAAATAAAACTTTTAGTGTTTAAACATTGCACAATGCTTGGCATAGAGCAACAGTTATAGGCATAGGTGGGTAATGATAATTGCAGTTCTTATCTTATGGCAAAAACTGAAGAAAATTCCTTTGATTATGCTGATGATTTGGTGACCATCTCATTAGTTAGATTAAAGTTGGTGAGCACCAGAAGGCAATAATCATATAACCACAGGATGAAAGAAATATTTGAAATTTAACACCTTCAATGGCTCATTATACTTCAGATGTGATGTATAATTTCACATTAAGGAATGTGGTAGGTTTCTATACTCTGATTAATTTTGTCTGTTTTAACAATGATAATTTTGCATTTCTCCTTACTGATGTTCTTCGTGTTTCACTGTTGCAGTCATCACACTTGGGTTATCCTGCCAGGGATAGCCCTCAGTCTATCCGAATACCAGAGGCTTAGTATTTCTGTGTTAGTTGCTGTCGCTCCAGGACTGACATCAGGTCGTCAGTGGTATAAAATCAGGCAGCCGACGCCATTACATCAGTCTTTCTTGCCGAGGAGCATGAAGCAGAAGCAGTTCACACGAGTGCCGGTTGGCCGCTACCTGAGTTTTCGTTTCAGAATTGAAGTTGAAGTCTTCTAAAGCTAAGTACCCCATTGGGGATCCTTTTTTCTTGCTCTAACCGATGTCAGAAAAAGTTAACAATTGTCTCACCTGTGGAAAGCAAATTCCACAGAGAAATTTCCATTCTTACTGTGTCACCTGTTTAGGCCTAGACCACGATTTCCCTCGCTGTCGGTTTTGTGCTTTGTTCAACGCCAAAACTATACGTCTTTGGGCCCTTATTGTAGCTAAATATTTTCGCTCTCGATCTCTGTATTCCGAAATGGCTTCGATAAGCCATCTGACTACCGATATTCCAAAAAAACGTAAGGATAAAGACAGAGACAGACCGCACAGGTCCAAAACTGCCAACGACGCTTCCGTTAAGCTAGTCGCCAGTTCTCCGGTCCTCAGTGAGGTGCTTTTGCAGCTCCTGATGCCCGCTTCTGTGGATTCGCAGGCCACTACCGAGACCCGCTTGGAGTCTGGTATGCAGCAAGACTCTTCTTTGACTAAGGATCCTGCAGATGTCTCTACCTTGGATGGGTCCAGAGCCGCTGAGCAGGCACCGGCTTCCGAGGAAGTTCTTTGCACTACCGATACTCGACACAAACCGACAACTTCTTTCACATCTTCAGTTCTGTGGTGTCTGTAGGTACTAGAGAGGCCAAGAGACTAAAACTAGGCAGGCAGGGTTTCAAATCCCTTAACGTGTTAGTTGTGTCATTGTGAACAGCCATGATAACAAATAAGTTGGGTGTACTTATCATGGTTTTGGGAATTGCTCCATGTGTGCATGTTCTGAAAGCTAGATCTGTCATGTTAAATGCAGTTAATTTCCCATTATTAACCATCTTAAGATTGACTCACTGTTGGACATGTTTCATACCAGCAAATAGATGGAAGGAGAACTGCCACATTTCACACCTTAAAGTGCTACTGCAGCCATAACAGTACAGTACAATACCTATATTACATTTCCTTGAGCATACATCACATAAATGTGATTCTCCCTGTTCTCAACATTGCGTGAAGGATGAGAAATGCAAGATTTGCTTTGAACTCTAATTCAGTGTCATTTTTCCTGACATCTTTGAAGGAGTGACTTATGGCTGGAAAGCAGAAGGTTGTGTTCCTTTTGGAGAAAATAGATGTGTGGAGGACAGCAAGATCTTTCTGAATCTCCTCAAGCATTACATCTACTGGTTCCTGCAGTGGACTATACTGGGTCTCAGTGCAAGGCTGATGCCTGGTATAGTTTGGCCAAGAATGTCATCTGTGCTACTGGCATCCCACACACAGTGACGTAAGCTGAAGAAAGTAGGAATTCCTTGGCCAATGGGAGAAAGAGGTTCAAGCCCAATCACCGTTCCATACTATAAGTATAACATCATTTACCTTACACACTGCCAAAGCATGGCACTATTCATGTATTTATTATGCTCTATTTATATGTCTAGTCCCTGAAGATCTCAAAAGGAATTGGTAGATGCACATAGAGTAACTAGAGCACCTAAGTGAATGCTTGGTAAAGTATAGCTTCTGTTGTCAGACGTGAGTATGTTTCAGTAAAGAAAGATGTCCTTCTATTCTCATGTTGCAGTATTCATAACCGTAGGTAGGTGCCTGCAGCACCAGACATCCAGCCAGTATACCAAAGTCTTAGGCATGGGGGCATGCGACGTTGCATCTCAGAGCTATAAACCGACATTGACTATAAATGTGATGTCTGCATCTACCCAGCTAACAACTTTTCTGCTGCAGTGACCTACGGACCTCTGATCACCAGCTTGTGGAATCTGTTTGCTTGTTTATGTTCAGCTGTCCACTTCAGATAAGTACCCTTTTGGTTTTTTTTATTATATTCCTTCTTGCTTTCCAGACATACATGCCAGCTAGGAAGGGAAAGTGTGCTTGTGGAAGACAAATTCCACATAAGGACACATGTGATCAGTGTTTGTTTTGTTTAGGGGAAGGCCACGACTACAAGTCTTGTGACATCTGCCAGTCCTTTGTACCTAAAACCTTGCATACTTGTCTGGCTGCTTTAAAGTTATACTTAAAAAAACAAAGACTCCAATGTTTGACATTAGGTATGGAAGGTGGGGTAGGTACCTCTGAGGAGTCGCCTCAGAAGAAGGCCAAAAAAGTTAGACCCAAAGCCCATGCTGCACCTCAGGAGTCCGTTGAGTCTCTCGAGGTGGATGTAAGACCAGGGTCTCATCGGACCTCAGTTTTACTGCTGGAACTGAGAACTGTGGTGGAAGCCATTCCTGCTGAAACCCAGAGTACGTCCGCTGAGGTTGAACAGCCTTCAGGCCCTGATAGTGAGAGAGCACCAAGCCTCATGGCATCAGAGGGACCCTGATGTTGCCACCCAAACCAATTTCTTTTAAGAGGAAACAAAAACACAGAACTACTGAACCAGCACCTAGATGGGAAGCCTTTTCCCAGGACTTGTTCAGAGCCTTCCAGGCCCTTCACTCTCAGGTGCCCCAACCAACCCTACCACCTGCACAAGCCCTGGCGAAGTCAGAGGAAGAACTCTATTCCTCTCATGAATCCCTGACTTACTGTTCCCAACTTGAGTCTCCCAAGAACTTTGCAACTCCTAAGGAGGAGGACACCATTAGTCCTGAGTCTCCTGGAGAAGAATTCTCCTTTGGGGACAACATTTCTCTTATGAGAGAGCATTTTAAATGGCAGGTCTCTGATGTTTCTGTGACAAAAAGAGGTATTTTGAACTCATGTAGATGCACCACCCTTCTTCATCTGCAGTTCCTCCTCTACTTTCAGGTTTTCAGGATGCCTTTCAGGCTGCATCTCAGGTTTCAGATTCCCAGCCCCCAGCTTCTAAAGGACCTGATAGATTTTACAAGGTCCCCCAGGAGGCACAGTTCTTATTCAAACCTCCCTGTGCAGATCCAGCAGTCATTGCTGTGTCAGCAGACAATTTATCCAGACAGCTACCTTCCACGTCTCTATTTCCTACAGATAGGGATAGGTAATTCATGGATAGATAGGGGAAGAAAATTTATACTTCCTCTACACTAGTCATTAGGGCTATTAATTATCAAACACACATGGCTAGGTTTGTTCTAGATACGTTGTCCAAGGTATCTGCACTCATGCCTGATGTGCCAGATTCCCCTGCTAAGTCTCAGCTTTCCGCCCTGCTCTCTGCTGCTTCTCAGGTGACCAGCCATTCCAGCAAGTGTAGTTGTGATGCTGTAGAAGCATCATCCAAATGTGCAGAATCAGGTTCTGTCCTGAGAAGGTACCTCTGGGTGAGACTCCATTTTCTACCCATGGATGTACAAGCCAAATTACTGGATGCACCACTTGATAATAAGGTCCTTTTTGGCACTGCTTCTGCTGAGCTACTTAAATCACTCCAAGAAAAGGGCAAGAAGTTGCAAAATTTAAAACATTTGCTTGTCTCACCCATTCTGGATACCACAGAAACTGCCCACAAAGGACTAGTTTTGTTAGGAGGCAGTCTTCTCACTCTACTGCAACACAATCTAAAGGACAGAGACACTCTAGGAAGCAAACCACTCCTAGACCCTCCTCCTCCTCTAACCCTATTCCATTGTGGAGACAGCCTGACTCAGACAGAGCTCTTCCACTGTGACTCAAATCCTTTACCTACTTCCACCCCCCTGTCCCTCCTTCTAACCCTTTCCCTACCCTCCTGGTGGAAAATTACCTTAGAGACTTGGGTCCTTTCCATCATCCAGAAAGGTTATTTTATGGCTTGGTGGGCAGTTTCCACCTTCCAGGGGACACCACAACCCCCTTCAAGCCAGCTTTACCTTTTCCCTCCAATGTTGGCTCAGCTCCTATCTCAGGGCACAATAGAAAACGTCCCTCCAGATCAGGCAAACAAAGGATTTTACTCCTGGATGTTTTTTGTCCCTAGGAAAGATGGTCCTTGAGACCAATCTTGGTCTTGTCTATCCTCAGTGTATTTCTCAAGGCACCTACCTTCAAGATGCTCACCTTGCAACATGTCTTACCTCTTATCCCCAGCCAAGCCTTTATGATATCCCTGGATCTGAAGGATGCCTGCCTTCATATCCCCATTCACTCCAGCTACAGGAAATTCCTACACTTTTCAGTAGGTTCCTTACATTTTCAGTTTTCTGCATTGCCATTTGGGCTCTGTACAATTCCATGAGTATTCACAAAGTTTCTAGCTCCATTTATCATCCATTGCAGAATGCAGGGCATACAAATTTATCCCTACTTAGAAGACCAATTAATCCTGCACCAGTACTACCACTCCCTTTGTCATCATATTCGCATGGTGTGCAAGACCCTGGCAGACCTAGCATTCACAGTGAATCAACAAAAGTCCCAAATGACACCTACCCAAGACCTTGTCTTCTTACGGTGCAGAATAAGAACAGACCAGATGGCAGCCTTCGTCCCCTACCAGAAGGTGGAAGACTTCACCCATTACTTCCAGTCTCTCCTTCCCCTCACATTCATCTTAGCCAGGGAATTTCTGTGGGTCCTAGGCCACATGGCATCCTTTATTCCCATGCTTCTCTTTGCAAGTCTGCATATGAGGAAGTTCCAATGGGTCTTGAAGAATTTGTGGAGTCAACATTCCCACCCCCTGGATGTTACTCTCCCTCTTCTCCCATGCTTGAAAAAGGAGCTGGTATGGTGGATTTCATCCATTAACCTCAATCAGGGACTACCTTTTCAAATCCCTCCACCTTCACAACACCTCTACACAGATGCATCAGATATGGGTTGGAGAGCCATTCTGGAAACCAACAGCAACCAGAACAAAGTGCAGGGAGAGTGGTCTACCCAGAGACAAAGAGACCACATCAACATCAAAGAACTGAGGGCCCTTCTCTTAGCACTACAAACATTCCAACAAATTCTCTCACCAGGCACATTGAAGGTAATCACAGTAAATATGACTGTTCTGTGGTATATCAACAAGCAGGGAGGGACAAGGTCCTATCCACTCTGCACCTTGGCAATTCAGATTTGGTCCCTAGTGGCAAAACTACACATTCACCTGCAAGCAGTATACATTCCTTCAGCAGAGAATGTCATGGCAGACACCCTCAGCATCCTCTCATGAATGGCTGCTTCACAGGGAGGTGTTTTTGGATCTTATTCACAGGTAGGGTGTTCCACAGGCAGATCTGTTTGCCTCCTCCAAGAACAGACAGATGCCTCTGTTTTGCACCAGAAATCCACATCCACAGGCTTGGAAGGTGGATGCTTTCTCTTTTTCATGGGCAGGGATGTCTCTTTATGCTCCCCCCCTTGACACTGATTCAAAAAGTCCTTCTGAAGATGCAGAGGGGCAAACCAAAAATTCTGCTGATGATCCCCTTTTGGCCAAGACAGCACTGGTTTCTCCTACTATACCTATTAGCCAAGGGCAATCACCACGGGTTACCTCACCGATTCAATGTACTCACATAAGACAGGGGGTCTCTCATCCACCCACAGGTGTTCAACCTCAAACTGACCCTGTGGGTGATAGAATTTTGATCCCTTTCAGACACCTGTATTCATCCGATGTACTCAATGTCCTGCAGGAGGCCAGGAAACCTAGTACCAGGAGAAATTATGTATCAAAATGGAAACGATTCTCCAGGTGTTGTGCCAAGAACAAACAGGACCCTTTTCTTGTTCTAGTACCCATGTTCCTTTCTTACTTATGTGAGGTTCTACATTCGGGACTGATGTACTCTTCTGTAAAAGTGCATTTGTCAGCCATCTCCACCTGCCTTCCTTTGGTAGCTCTTTTGGCATTAGGGTTAGAGGTAAAACTCTTAAAAGGGGTTCTTCATATTAGACCCCCTCATAGACCTATCCCTCCATCATGGGACTTTAATTTTGTGTTAGAAGAACTCACACTGCCTCCATTTGAACCAGCACACTCAGCATCTCTTAAACTATGTACTTGGAAAACAGTATTGCTGCTGGCCTGTCCATCTGCCAGGAAGGGTCTCAGAAATCCAAGCCATTATGGCCACTCCTCCTTACCTTATTTTTATCTATATCTTTCATAGAGACAGGGTCTCCCTTGGGACCAACCCTTCTTTCATGCCTAAGGTGGTTAATGAGCTATCCTTGAATCAGACCATTAATCTACCTGTTTTCTTCCCTCAACCTCAAAATTCTGCAGAAAAAACTTTGCATTCCTTGGATGTTCATAGACAACTAAGGTATTACCCGGACAAGACCAAATCCATTAGAAAGTCTGACCAGCTTTTTGTCTCCTTTCACCCTAGGGCCTTGGGGAAGGCAGTGTCAAAACAGACAATTGCCTCATGGATTTCTAAGGCAATCTCTTTCTGCTATTCCTTTCATGGAAAGCAATTGAATTCCAATGTGAGAGCTCACTCTACTAGGGCAGATGTATCTTCAACAGCCATTTTTAGGGGTGTTGTCTACACTTCCATTCTGGAAGCAGCCACTTGGTCTTCTTTACATACTTTCACCAAGCATTACAAACTAGATTTGATTTCTATAGCCAGAGCTCGGTTTGCAAGGTCAATTTTATAAGTCCTCATCGACCCTGCCAACCAGGGACCTTCCTAAAGCTTGGGTACTCTCCCTACAGTTATATATACTGCAACATGAGAATAGAAGGACATAGAATTGTTGTGTAAGAACTTACCATAACCTTAGATGTCCTTCTCTTCCATGTTTCAGTATTCAGTCCTCCCCCCTACCTCCTATTTCATTTGTTTATCCTTATTGTGTGGGATAGCCCTTGCTTCCTTACATCCAAAGAAGGCACAACTACAGCTGCAACATACCTTAAAAAATATACTTACCTCCTTGACTGGTGGTATATGTGGGTCTGAAAAGCTTCCTTTTCCTCTAGCATCCTGATGGTACTACTGTATGTGGCAGTCATTTCTGAGTTGGGTATGTGCAGAAACTGCAGACAGGCAGTGACATTTCATTTTATACATTATGGTTTGGGGAAGAGCTGAAGCGACATTTCAGCTGCAAGAAATATGGGCTGCTTGCAAATTCCCTGTGGAAAAGAGAAGAATGTGTTGTCATACCTACAACTTCAATAACCAAATTCACAGGGGGAAAACAAACAGCCATATTTCTCTGCAGCTGAATGTCACTTCTGACATGTGTCCCCAGCCAAAATGTATCGCAGGGACATGTCTCGCTGCCTAGGCGCCTGAACCCATGTGCAGAGATCACATTTATAGCCGACGTCAGTTTATGGCTATGACATACAACATCGCACGTATCCCCATGCCTAAGACTTTAGTATACTGGCTGGATGTCCAGTGCTGCAGGCAGTCACCTCCCTACAGTTATGAATACTGCAACATGGAAGAGAAGGATATCTAAATTTATGGTAAGTTCTTACACAACTATTCTTTATTGATTAAAATACTGGTAAATTAGATTTATACAGCAAGACAACGTCTATCAATACTGGCATTCCATACAAGTAATTATTATGACTGTGCAAAAGTAAAGAATTTTGATTCTGCATACCACCATCTGCATAAGTGGAGATGTGGACCATTATGTTTCGTGTCATGTGCACTATAATTGTTGTTGTGACTGTAGGTTCAATTCCCAACAACTTAAAATGTATAAAGTTGTTGTTTTTATGGCATATCTGTATTATTTCGTAGTACTTAAAGCAGTATAATTGTAAACAACATAATTAAGATGTTAAAATAAAGGTTTATGTTCTATGTTGAAATTATTATTGTCCTTCAGTGTAAATTATAATTACAAAAAGATACATAAGAATGTTGTTTTTATTATTTTTGCACATCTCTTCCTCTACCTTTTAGTCAACATTTTCTATTTCTGTATTTCTGTTACTATTATATGAAGCAGTACTGAGACATGGACCAAATAATCCATCACGGCCTGTTGTCCCCCCCTCCACAGGTGGCAGCAAGAGCACCATCATGACAACAAGAGGCACCCAGCACATCTGGGTCATAGCCTGTCAAAGAACTTCCATACCTTCTACCCTAACTGCACCACTTGTTTCGGGTAGCTCTTCCCTGGCAATGGTGCATTGGTAATCACCAGGGCTGGAACCAGTGGAGGTGGCAATTTTGTCAAAAGTCAGGAGCTGGCAGCCTACATAAGCAGGTTATTTATACACAATATTTATAATGGTAGTATCCAGAACATTTTAAATGATAAGGATAAGCATTATTATTATTATTATTATGAAAGGAGGGCGGCCACGGTGGTGCAGCGGTTAGCTTTGCCACCTCACAGCAAGAGGTTCTCTGGTTCTATCCTCAGCTGGGGTGCCTTCTGTGCAGAGTCTGCATGTCCTCCCTGTGGTCACGTGGGTTTCCACCGGGTGCTCCGGTTTCCTCCCACATTCCAAAGACATGCTGTAGGTGGATTAGATACTCTAAATTGACCCTAGGTGTGACTGCATATGTGTGTGTGTGCCTTCTGTGGAAGGTTGGGTGCCGGGCTGGCAACTCGACACCGAAAAACTCCACTGCCAATCATGAGTGGACATGTGATCTGCTGTGGCGACCCCTAACTGGGAAAAAGCTGAAAGAAAAAGGATTATTATTATGAAAAGAAGTTGAGCGGTATGGCCTTATCCCACCTCCATTCTGACCATTCCTGAGTTGCTCACCTAGTGTTCTATCCTCTGCTTGCTTTCCATTTTCATTCAGGCCTATCTTCTAATTTTCAACCTTTAATTTGGTCCAAAAATAAATAAACATAGCACACACATGGCCCTGAATGGCTTATGAACAGTAATAGCTACTTCTGTAGCTATTGCCATCAAGCAACATTGCTGGTCGTTGTTGAACAGAGGGTAATGCTAGTTCTCCTCCAAAGGCAAAAACTGAGAACATTCCTACAAATGTGGTAAGACTTTGCCTTCACTCGTGCACCTTGGCTGAATATTGGTGCATGTCGGTAAGGAATTCTGGCATAATTAAAATAATAATAGGGTAAGGTGATTATGTTCTCTGTAACAGCTTTGATGGCTGAACTTTTGAGTGATGTGCTAAGTCCATTCCAGTTCACTCAGTTATAAGCCATTGTGTGAAATGCTGTGTCACATTTATCTTCTCAGTCTGCAACTGTCTTCCATTCAAGAAGTAAACTTATATTTGCAGGCTAATATCAAGAAATGAAATATTGAAATCCTTTACATTTTTTTACTTGATATCAGTCTGCAAGTGATATACATCTAACCTATATGTCTCCCTGATGACCCCATACAGACAAACTTATTTGGAACACTGGATAATGCACTGATATGGAGAATGAGATGTATAGATTATACTCCATTGCACTAGACACATCCCTGTCACCTACCTACATCCTGCTCAATGCCTATTTCATCACCTTTGTGAATTCCCATGAGAACATTCTCTTCATTTGTTGAGTTATCAGATACGTGCAGTATAAGTTCTTCTGCAGCTTCACATGATACTGCATTGATCTGGAGTGTATCATTTACTGAAGCATGGTTTCCGTTCCACTAGTTGTATACCTTGCATCAGTCTTTGAAATATATATGTGTGTGTGTGTGTCTCTCTCTCTCTCTCTCTGTATATATATATATATATATATATATATAGTTCCCTACCACAACATTTCAACTTAAATAGCACATTTATCATACACACATCGACAAAGTGTTTTAAAACAAAAACAAATTACTTTTTGAATGTTTAACATTACGCGACTGTTGGCAAACAGCAGCTCCACTATTGATAATTAGGATACAATAATTGATAATTCATGTCCTAAGACAAAAATGTAGGGAATTCCTTTGGTTTTGCTAATGATTTACTGAAACTTTATGTGCAACAGAAAGCAATAACAATAATATAAGCATATGCTGACATTATTAGTTGAAATGTATCTGCTTCAATGGCTCATTGTACTCCTGATGTGATGTTTAACTTGTCAGTAAGATATGTGGAGGATAGGCAGGCATCCACTGATTAGTGGTGGCTGTTTACCACTGCAGTTTGTAGTGTTCCACATTGTTGTAACACTCCCTTCAAAAATGTGTTTTCTGGCAACTGCTGTGCAACTTCTTTTGTGGAAGCTGTAGCTAGTTCACAGGCTAAGAGAATATGAGTTACGCAGGCAAAGTTTCGAATCCAATAAGGTGTACATTGTATCAGTATGGAATTCATTTTGAAACATACATTATAATAATGACTTAGTGGCACACAGTTGATAATGTCTCTTCCAATGTGTGCTTCTGACAACTGCTGTATAACTTCTGTTGCATTGGTAGCTAGCACACAGATCAAAATAATATGACTTGGTCAGGCAATGTTCTGAATCCAATGAGGTGCATATTGTATCAGTATGAAAAGCAGTTTGTAACATGCATTGATGACATGGTACACAGATGTGATGTAAGGTATTCTACTGGGATGTGACATGTAGAGGTTTTTGATCCCCTAAGAGCTGTAGTCCCTCTTAATCCTGCTCTGTTTCATTTACACACATTGTTTTTAATATCCCTTCAAGTGTGAGCTTTCTGAGAACTGTTGTATGACTCCTTCTGTGGTTTCAATAGCTAGCACTCAGGTTAAGGGAATATGAGTTAGGCAGGCAGATGATCAAATACAATGAGGTGTACATTGTAGCAATCTGACAAACAATGCATACACTGCAATAGTAATGTAAGTATAACGCATATTGAGTAAGAGAGGTAGCTTAGTATTGCCCTGTCAATCCGCAGTCTGTGTAAATCATGTCTAATGTCATATCTGCTGAATGGTATTCTCACTAGCTCTTTCCACGGAGTTAATATATCACAACATGTGAAACTAAACTAGCTTTCTAAAAGACTTTTCATCACTAGTGCATGTGGCAGCCAGATCTAGTATTTGTAGCTCTACTCCTTTATGAAACAAAGCTACCTGAGATCTGAAGGCAAAACTAATTTTAATGCTTATTTCAGTGTTAATAACCATGACTATTGTAGGGGTGTTCACAGTCATTAGAAGGAATAAAATTTACCTGAACAATTAAAGGCTAAATTATTGGATGCTCCTGTTCAGCATAATGTTTTGTTTGGATCAAAAGCTGAAGAGGTGATTAAAAGATGGAGGATAAGGCGAAATCCATGCAAACAGTTAAAGATTTCTTACAAGTACAGCCACCTAGATTTAGCAGGAATTGGCCTTCAAAAATTGGTTCTTTCCCACTTCAGACAGGCCTCAGAGGGGTAGATATAGACGCCCAGAGGAGGCCTCAAACACAAGCTGCTTATAGACCAAGACAGTGGACTGCTTCCACCCCTAGGGGAGGAGAGGACAGGTCACAAACTCAAAGGAAACAAACTCAATGACTCCCTCTGTTGGGCTACAGGAATTTCTTGCCTGGAAGCCCCTCTCGGAGGAAAACTCTCTCTTTTTTATCAAAATTGGACTCAAATAACCCAAGACAAGTGGGTTTTGGATGTAGTTTTAAGAGGTTACAAATTCCATTTTCATACCTTGCCAAGGCCAAGCGGATGGCCAGACCTTCCAAAACATCAATGGACGGAGGCCTAAACCAGGTGAAAGCTCTTTTGGCTATGAATGCCATAGAGCTGGTTCCTCTTTCAGAGATGGGAAAAGGTTTTTACTCAAGGCTCTTTCTAGTCCCAAGGAAGCAAAACTCATGGAGACCCATTCTGGATCTGTCGGTCTTGAACACCTTTCTAGAGATTCCAAAATTCAAGATGCTTACTCTACAGCAGCTACTTCCAATGCTGTCCAAAGATGCATGGATGGTAACTTTGGATTTAAAGGAGGCATATTTACACATTCCCATCAGGCAGGATTGCAGAAAATACCTCAGGTTCAAGGCCAGATCGAGGCACTTTCAATTCTCTGCGCTGCCCTTTGGATTGTCTACTGCACCCAGGGTCTTCACCAAATGCCTGGCTCCAGTAGTAGCTTAGTGCAGACTCAAGGGAATTCAAATTTACCCTTATCTGGATGATTGTCTAATTCAGGCAGACAGCAAGGATGTCTTACTCCAGCATCTAGAATTTGTACAGAACCTCCTCAAGTTCCTGGGATTCTCTGTAAACTTAAAAAAGTCAAATTTGACACCATCACAACAGATAACTTTTCTGGGTGCACTTTTAAACACCACAACCCAGATGGCATTTCTGACATCTGAAAAACAATTACAGCTGGCTTCAACTTTCAGAACATTGGCTACTCTAACTCAACTATCTGCAAGGAAATTCCTGCAGGCTTTGGGTTACATGGCCTCCTGCATCCTTCTCATACCATATGCAAGACTACACATGAGGAAAATACAATGGTACCTAAAATGTGTATGGTCTCAGCATTGCAACAGTTTAGACATACTGATCTCCATCCTTCCTTGCCTTCAAAAGGAATTTCTTTGGTAGTCCAGGGCATGTGCTCTAAACAAAGGGAAACCCTTCCGTCTGCCTCCTGCCACTCAGATTCTAACCACGGACACCTCGGATTATGCTTGGAGAGCCCATTTTCAGGGCAATTGTTTACAGGGCCTTTGGACAAATGATCAGAAGCACCTGCATATCAATTTAAAGAAAATGTTAGCCGTTCAGAAAGCTCTATTGGCCGTCAGGAATCTTCTACAACCAGGACAACTGCTAATACGGACAGAAAACACCACAGTTATGTGGTATATAAACAAGCAAGGGGGATCTCATTCCTACCCCCTTTGCAGACTAGCCATGGATCTATGGAACACAGCTCTAGCTTGCAATCTGGATCTTTAAGCTCAGTTTCTACCAGGGAAACAAAATTTCCTGGCAGACAGTCTGAGCAGAAACCTTTTGGATCCACATGAGTGGATGCTGGACACCAGAATATTTAGGATGATAACAGCAGTCTGGGGATGTCCTCACATAGACCTCTTTGCATCCCATCTCAATCATCAACTACAGAATTTTTGCACCAGGACTTTCCACAGAGAAGCTTGGAAAGTGGACGCCCTGTCATTCAGTTGGAGGAACCTCTCGGGATATGCCTATCTGCCTCTTCCTCTTCTTCCACGGGTTTTATTGAAGATAAAACAGGACAAGCCCAAGATGATAATCTTGCTGGCTCCAAATTGGCCTCTGCAGTTTTGGTATCCAAATCTAAAAAACCTATGCCTGGAGCCCCCTTGGGTTTTACCTCAGTCTACGAACCTTATGTCCCAACATCAGGGTCAGGTTCTACACTCTCATGTCAGAACTCTCAGCCTGGCGGCCTGGTTAATCCAGGGCCTTTGATTTCTTCTTTACTGCCCAAGCAGGTTATGGATGTCATTTTAGAAGCCAGACGTCCTAGCACTAGAAAATCTTATGCAGGAAAATAGAAAAGATTTTGTTCCTGGATGCAGGCTCAGGATTCTGATCCTCTTCTTCCTAACATTACTTTAATTTTACTTTACTTGACAGATCTCTTGCATAAGGGTCTCTCTTTCTCTTCCATTAAGATACATGCCTCTGCTATTTCTGCTCATTATAATACAGATCCTCCAATCTTTTCCCACCAGCTCATGAGACAGTTTCTCAGAGGAGCTAAGAACTTGAGACCTCCTAGATCTCCTCCCATTCCTGCTTGGGATCTCAACTATGTTTTGGAAAAACTAACTTTGCCTCCTTTTAAGCCTGCTGCTTCTTCTGACATCAAGTTTTTATCTTGGAAGACAGCTATCCTGTTAGCCCTTACCTCTGCCAGGAGAGTTTCAGAGCTTCAAGCTCTTATGGCTGTGGAACCTTATATTATTTTTCATCAAGACAGGGTATCTTTGAGGACTAATCCTACCTTCATGCCTAAGGTGGTTTCCAAAGTGGCTTTAAATCAAACTATCCACTTGCCAACCTTTTTTCCCACTCCTCAAAATAAAGGGGAAAGGATCTTACATTCCTTGGATGTACACAGACAACTACGTTTTTACCTGAACAGAACCAAGGACATCAGAAAAGCAGAACAATTGTTTGTCTCTTATGCTTCAAGTTCCCAAGGTAAAGCCATTTCAAAACAGACCATTTCTAAATGGATTGCTCATGGAATCAGATTTTGTTATTCTCACCATGGAAAGCAAATCCCAGGGAGTATACAGATTCATTCCACATTCCACCAGAGCTGCTGCCACTTCTGCGGCCTTCCTCAGGGGAGTTCCTACCAAGGACATTTTGGAAGCTGCAACTTGGAGTTCAGTGCATACTTTTTCTAAGCACTACAATCTACCTTTCTACTCTAAGTCTAGGGCAGGCTTTGCCTCTGCAGTCTTGCAGGGCCTTTTAGCCACCCCTTCCTCTTTATGACCACCTCCCTTTCTTTCAGCTTTGGGATTCTACCCTACAGTCATGACTGCAACAGTGAAACACAATGAACATAGTACAGTTGTGTACACCTACCATAAATGTAGATGTTTGAATGTCTTCACTGTTGCAGTCTGAGTTTCCCTCCCTCCTGTCCCCTCTTATTTTTACTTTTGTGTATTTCCTTTTTTCACCATTCTTCTGAGGTGTATTTGCAAAGGTTATGGGACCTTTTTCATCTGGGACTCCTGACATATGGGCAAGAAAAACTGGAGAAGATGGCGTCGGCTGTCAGCTTTGTACTCCTGGTGCTCTGACGTCAGGGAGCATGGATGAACAGCCGACGCCGGACCCAGACTTTGGGATTCTGGCTGACCGAGGGCTGCCTGTCGGCAGCGGAGAACCCTACAGTCATGACTGCAACAGTGAAGACACTCGAACATCTACATTTATTGTAGGTGTACACAACTGTACTTTCTCCTCCAAAGGGAAAAACTAAGAACATTCATATACATGTGGTAAGACTTTGCCTTCACTCGTGCACCTTGGCTGAATATTGGTGCATGTCAGTAAGGAATTCTGGCATAATTAAAATAATAACAGGGTAAGGTGATTCTGTTCTCTGTAACAGCTTTGATGGCTGAACTTTTGAGTGATGTGCTAAGTCCATTCCAGTACACTCCGTTATAACCCATTGTGTGAAATGCTGTGTCACATTTATCTTCCCAGTCTGCAACTGTCTTCCATTCAAGAAGCAAACTTATATTTGCAGACTAATATCAAGAAATGAAATATTGAAATCCTTTACATTTTTTTACTTGATATCAGTCTGCAAGTGATATACATCTAACCTATATGTCTCCCTGATGACCCCATACAGACAAACTTATTTGGAACACTGGATAATGCTCTGATATGGAGAATATAACTATGAGATGTATGGATTATACTCCATTGCACTAGACACATCCCTGTCACCTACCTACATCCTGCTCAATGCCTATTTCATTACCTTTGTGAATTCCCATGAGAACATTCTCTTCATTTGTTGAGTTATCAGATATGTGGAGTATAAGTTTTTCTGTAGCTTCACATGATACTGCATTGATCTGGAGTGTATCATTTACTGAAGCATGGTTTCCGTTCCATTAATTGTATACCTTGCATCAGTCTTTGAAATATATTTGTGTGTGTGTGTGTCAATATATATATATATATATATATATATATATAGTTCCCTGCCACAACATTTCAACTTAAATAGCACATTTATCATACACACATCGACAAAGTGTTTTAAAACAAAAACAAATTACTTTTTGAATGTTTAACATTACGCGACTGTTGGCAGACAGCAGCTCCACTATTGATAATTAGGATACAGTAATTGATAATTCATGTCCTAAGACAAAAAGGTAGGAAATTCCTTTGGTTTTGCTAATGATTTACGGAAACTTTATGTGCAACAGAAAGCAATAACAATAATATAAGCATATGCTGACATTATTAGTTTAAATGTATCTGCTTCAATGGCTCATTGTACTCCTGATGTGATGTTTAACTTGTCAGTAAGGTATGTGGAGGATAGGCAGGCATCCACTGACTAGTGGTGGCTGTTTACCACTGCAGTTTGTAGTGTTCCACATTGTTGTAACACTCCCTTCAAAAATGTGTTTTCTGGCAACTGCTGTACAACTTCTTTTGTGGAAGCTGTAGCTAGTTCACAGGTTAAGAGAATATGAGCTACGCAGGCAAAGTTTCGAATCCAATAAGGTGTACATTGTATCAGTATGGAATTCAGTTTGAAACATACATTATATTAATGACTTAGTGGCACAGAGTTGATAATGTCTCTTCCAATGTGTGCTTCTGACAACTGCTGTATCACTTCTGTTGCATCTGTAGCTAGCACACAGATCAAAATAATATGACTTGGTCAGGCAATGTTTTGAATCCAATGAGGTGCATATTGTATCAAACCGCAGTGGTGGTGCTGCGGTAGCGCTGTCGCCTTACAGTAAGACGCTGCCTGGTTCGACTCTCAGCTAGAGCGTCTTCTGCGTGGAGACATGCGTGAATGGGCGTACCTTCGTTGAAGGTTGTGCATTAGGGCTGGAAACTCAGCACGTAAAAATCAACTGCCAATCATTAGCGGACTGGAGTTCCGCTGTGGTGACCCCTAACCGGGAAAAGCCGAAAGAAACAACATGAAAAGCAGTTTGTAACATGCATTGATGACATGGTACACAGATGTGATGTAAGGTATTCTACTGGGATGTGACATGCAGAGGTTTTTGATCCCCTAAGAGCTATAGTCCCTCTTAACCCTGCTCTATTTCATTTACACACATTGTTTTTAATATCCCTTCAAGTATGAGCTTTCTGAGAACTGTTGTATGACTCCTTCTGTGGTTTCAGTAGTTAGCACTCAGGTTAAGGGAATATGAGTTAGGCAGGCAGATGATCAAATACAATGAGGTGTACATTGTAGCAATCTGACAAACAATGCATACATTGCAATAAGTAATGTAAGTATAATGCATATTAAGTAATAGAGGTAGCTTAGTATTGCCCGGTCAATCCACAGTCTGTGTAAATCATGTCTAATGTCATATCTGCTGAATGGTATTCTCACTAGCTTTTTCCACAGCGTTAATATATCACAACATGTGAAACTAAACTAGCTTTCTAAAAGACTTTTCATCACTAGTGCATGTGGCAGCCAGATCTAGTATTTGTAGCTCTACTCCTTTATGAAACAAAGCTACTTGAGAGCTGAAGGCAAAACTAATTTTAATGCTTATTTCAATGTTAATAACCATGATTATTGTCCTAGAGTCTTGTATTTCATTCATTTTTTTTTATTTTATGGGAAGTTGGTGACGTTTCCAAGTTGTCTTGGTTACTCTTGGTCTATTGCTGTAAACAAAATGTGTTAATTATATATGCAAGTTATAAACATCCTGCACAATCCCATAATGTTTTAATAGGTCATTTTTGCGATCCCTTTGCTGTTTGACCAGGAAGACGCAGCTACTGCCGAATTGTTTTCCTATCCCTAAGGTGAGGTCAGTCTGGCATTGCCATCACTCAGGCAGTCATGACATTTTTCTTCTGTGTTATGTCGGCAACCAGATAACAGTGGAGCTACTATTTTTCCCTCCCACTGGTTTAAGCATGTTCCTACACTCATGCTGCATGAAAGATATCAACTCGGGATTGTCATGCCCATATCTCTCAGTTTTGCAGGCATTGATATTGTACAGGCTTCCATTTGCACAAGAGCATATTGCTGGACTGGGGCCAACAAATCCCTCCTCTCAGGGTGGCATGTGTGGTATAAGCTGGTCACTCCTACCCTCCCCTCTCCAGCTCTTCCACTGTCTGAATTGATAATCAAACTTGGGTCATCTAGGTTACTTTGGTCTTCTGGGTTGTAGCTAGGGCTTTATTCCTTTGTGTCATAGAACTGAACCTACTTCATGCCATTTGTGCACACTTGGCTGATACATCAAGTCACACTGATGACCATCACAGCATGTGAATGAGCACTGCTAGAGGTAAGGCACATTTGATGCAGATGGAAGTTGTGCACATAGTGTACTGTGATTTGGACAGTATGTTTTCTGGAGTGAAAGTATTTGAGATTTGATAAATAAAATAGATTTTGTCTGTCAAGTCCTTCAAGTCATTGCAGCTACTAATGTACTGTTAATCATTCATTCTCTGGTGCATTTCTTTGGTCTACCACTTCCCTGTAATGACTATTTCCACAAATCAGTTGTAAATCTTTCCTCTGGCACCCCATGTTTTTGTTCTCATGCTTATACCTGTACTTTTCATCTCCTATCTCATTATCCCATCCCCTTACTATACATTGAATCCAGACCATTTTCTGTCCATTCCTTTACTTTTGTGAAATGTATTTTTCTCTCTGTCTCTCTCTGTATATACATGTACATATACACACATATATAAATCCTAAGTATCTCCTTACATATTAGCAGGATCCTTGAACACTATCTCTTCTCCAGCCTGCATACCTTCCAGCGCTGGTCAAAGTACAGTAGAAGAATGAAATGAAATTGGCATCTTTTGTACTGGCACTCATTACTAAGTACCCCAAAATTGTGTTAGCTGGACTGGCTACAGTGGTTTATAACTAAGTCTGCAGTTGGACTCCTTTAAATCTCTGCCTATGCTCAGTATGAGATTTATACAGTGAACCAGCGCTATGTAATTGCAGACCATGATTATGAATCCTGACATACATGATCTGTTTCAGATTTGTTAGCCTATTTGTAATGTTGTGGCAGAGCCGGCCTTAGGTAAACTTGCACCCTAGGTGAAAAGGCTCCAGAGGGCAACATCACTCCAGTACACACTGCCCACCCAGTTCTGGCCTGCTCATACCATCAAGATTGTTTTTTCCCCCCTTCCTTTTTTTTCACAGTTTCTTATTTACCATTTTTTTTCCTGCAGTCATTCATTCTTGTCCTGTCTAGGTAAGACTGGACTTTGATAATTGTGGAGAAAAAAACTGCATTAAGCCAGGAGTCAGATTCCTGACGGTATGAGATGCATTTAAGAGTATTTTTAAACAACTGTTTCATCCATTGATGGCCTCAACAAAATTCATAATCAAAGAAAGAAAGAAAGACATTTAGTGCAAAAAATATGCTGAGAATAAAAACAGAATGGTACAATAACAAGAAACTATAAAATATAACATAATATGCTTAACAAGAGCATTAGTGTCTTTCCTGTTTCTAATGTCTCCCTGATGTACCAGAACCCTATCTTTGAATTGTCTAAGACACTAATGCTCTTACTAAGCATATTATGTGCCAGGGACAGGGACATAATTTAAAATTTCTTCTGCTAGAGATTATTCCTAAGAGTCTAAGAGAGGGAGACTTAAGGAATCGCACAGAATCTACAGAGCAAAAATGGATTCTGTCTCTTAATGCTGAGAAGACACCAGGTCTTAATGAAGTTGCCTCTCAAGCCTTTTTTAAAAGCTAGACCTCTCAAACACTAAGTATAGGACTGTCTTTTATATACTTTTTATATATTTTTTATGTTTTCTATTTGTTTTATTTGCTTGCTTTCTAGTTGTGATATTTTTCTTTCAGATAATTATTGCTTTGATTAGTGCCTTAATTGACTGATTAACTTATGCTATTTAAATGCTTTTGTTACTAGTTGAGAACAGTCTGATGAAGCGGTGAGAGCACACCGTGAAAACACTAACTCTCTTTTGTGTGCATTAAAGTTTTTTGTTTTACCTTCAGCTGTGTTAGTTTCTGCACTTTTTTGTTTTTTAAAAGAAAGACATTTAGCCTTACTTTTCAACTTTGTTTTTTTTTTCCTGCATCCTTTCTGCACATCCAAACTGACCATGATTACCATGTAATAAATGCGTCTTACAGCTTTTTTCCAGCCTTTTAATCCAGCAATGGCCTGAACAAAAATGATGCATACAGAAAAAAATCAATCTTACTTTTTTATTTCAGGAAAGAAAACATTTTTCTAAGTTTTAATGGTCAAAGCTGACCAAACACTAGTTCACAATAAAATGAGAAGACAAATGCTTGTGGGGATACATACATCATATCTGGGAACACTACCTGCTTCCCCCCAAAATAGGTAGTCAGTTTCAGCGTATCCCACTCTGTTGTTAAATTAGGATGAAAATTAAGACACAAATGCCCACAGTTGTATGTTTTAAGCTGCTGTTATCATATGTATGCACAGCATGTCTCATCATCCCCTATCCCCACAAAACAGCTACCTTCTGTGTACCCCTCTGATGTCAGAATGGGACAAAACTGAAAAAAAAAATAGAACATAACTTATTTGTTGTAATACATATATAAAAACATGCTTTTTTTACTATACCCCCAAAGATACTGTTTGGTATATGTATCTGATATTTGATTGAGAGGAAATTTAAAAAATGATTAAATAAATAAATTACAATAATGCTTCCAACTTGTTTCTTCTAGATAATACATTGCTCCTATGCAAGCTATAATGACCCTGTGTGCACCAATCTGAGGTTTATGAGATAAGTTAAAGCAATAATGATAATACTGTCCGCAGCCCAGCACAAAGTATAGCGACTTCTGAAGTTTAGCACCAATGTTGCAGAAATAATAACATCAAGTGGCAACACCCAGATCTGCTCTGAGTTGCAGCACAATAGCATGAAGATTACAGAACCAACTGATATGCCAACATCCTGGCTGATAGGTTCAGTGCCAGCATTACCCCCCTCACCCCCTAAAGAGAATGTAGTGCCCCTGCAATCACAACTGAGCAGATAAAAACTGTGTCCTCCAAAGCCAAGAACACAGCATCCATGGGACCGGACAACATCCCAGGCTGGGTTCTACATGAACTTCAAAACAAACTGGCCCCCCCACCTAAGCATCATGTTCAACCACAGCCTCACGTCAGGCTTTGTGCCCACTGAATGGCACACGGCAACAGTTATACCACTCCACAAAGGGGGTGCACCATGGACCCTGGGAACTATCGCCCTATTAGCATGACGAGCCTGGTCTGCAAAACCATGGAACGTATCATCATGGAACTCATAAACAAAGACATTGGTAACCTCCATAATTTGGACCCCACCCAGTTCAGGTTTGTGAAGGGCAGATCATGCCTGCTGAACCTGATTGACTTCTTTGAAACAGTCACCAAAGCTGTAGAAGAGGGTAAGGCAGCTCACACAGCCTATCTTGACCTCACCAAGGCTTTCAACACCATCCCACATTCTGGAATCATAGATAAACTCACTAAACTGGGTATAAATTCATCACAAGATGCCATTTGGCTCACCGACAGAACCCACACTGTGAAAGTTGCAGACTCCAAATCTGACTTTAAACTTGTGACAAGTGGAGTACCACAGGGTTCTGTCCTGGGTCCTCTCCTGTTTGGTATAGTCTTCTCTGAGGTGCAGGCTAACTCAGAGGACCTCTAGCTGATGTAGTTCGCAGACAACTGCAAACTAGGTGCCATAGTCAAGTCCCCAAATGACATGGACATACTACAGAAGGGCCTCACTGAAACTGATGCCTGGTGCCAGAGCCATGGCCTCAAGATCAGTGCCAAAAAATGCATTGTTATCCCCATTGGTAAGAACTTGGTACCCATGAACTACCACATAGGCGCCAGTCCACTTAATGCCGAAGGTGTGATAAGAGACCTTGGGACTCAGGTGGACAGTAGTCTCTCCTTTGATAATCACACTGCCACAGTAGTCAGGAAATCCTTCTACGTGGCCCACCTCATCACGAAAGGGTTCTCATCCAGGAAAAAAGAGGTCATTATTCCCCTCTACTCGGCTCTCATTAGATCCATTATTGAGTACAATGCCCCTTTTGGAATGTACCTCACAAGACATCAGCAACAGGTGGAAAGGCCACAAAAATACCTCACAAAGAGGATTACAGGACTCAAACAGATGGCCTATGCTGACCGTCTCAAAAAACTCTAGCTTTACTCCGTAGCATACCGCCTACTCCGAGGTGATCTCTGCCTGACATACAAAGCTATGTCAAACCCAGAGCTGCTGGAAATGCTACACCTAAAGAAATCCAAATCCCACCGAACTAGATGCTCCAGGGACCTAAACCTTCTCACCACAATAAACAGAACATGCTGGAGGGATAGATTCCTGTTCCAGAAACTTCCCATACTCTGTAACAAGTTACCTATCTATATTAGAGTTCCTCACTAGCACTCTTCAAGAAAAATCTTGATGAGTGGATGGGAAATAGGAAATTCACCCCGGGGATCAGTTCTGTGGCTCTGCTCAACAGAGACACAGGAAAATAACCTTCTTGGGTGGTGCAAGCCAGGGAACCTTGTTGGCTAGGCTTACACAGGCCCTTGGGCCAATAGCCTAGTACCTACCTATGAACCCCAGCCACTTACACAAGTACAGCAACCTTTGGTGTACACCTTTGAGCAGGGCTGGTTTTACACTAGGTGGGTCTCAGGGCAGGCGTGACTACTAGGCCTGTGTCAAAATCCACTTATACAGCAGCCTTGGTGTGTGGGAACCTTCAGTCCCCAGAAGTTGTGATGGACTGAGTATTCTGTGATGCATTTCATCCCTTATATTTTTAGAGATGATTGCTTATTAATTTATTCTATGTACAAGACATTGTGATTGTTGAGGTGGGTGAAGTACAGAATCAGTACTGACACTATTTAGGATACAGTCTGATTTTCTACCATTCATATGTTAGTAGGAGAAGTTACTGATAACTGATATTGTTTAGAGTCATCCACACAGTTCAAGCAAATATTGCAGAATTCAGTACAAGACTATAAGTAACAGTTCAAGACCAATGAGCCAACCCTGAACATGAACAAGTCCAAAACCTTTCTAACTGGCAATAATCCCCTAGATAGTGAGCAAAACTGCCTAATATATTTTTGTGCAAGTATGGCAGTAAGCGTGGAAATGGGAATTAGTCTCAGGAACACCTTAATTTTGATGCCATTTAACATTTGGCCAGAAGTTTTTCAGCAAAAGTAGCATTTTTTTACCTACATTAGCAGTCATATTTTCCCCAAAAGAACTGCATTTTCAAGTTTCTAATCTTTGTCGCAAAACATTCAAGCTTTTATATTTCCCAGTTATTGCCCCTTTGATCGTAATTTCAATAAGCATGATTTTACACCTGCTTGTGTGGTCTCAGTTTTTAAGTTCATCATTCCCTGGATTCTTCATTTTCCTTTACTGCAGTTGCTAATCTGTTTGCAATATGCCAATTTAGCCAGAATAAAAATAACATCTGTGGTTCTTTTAACTCCAGATGTGGTCTTCTACATTTGCTTCTGCATCCCTCTCCATCCCCCTGCCTTCCTTTTTCCTTTTAATGTCAGGCTTTTCTACATACAAAGAGCTAAGCTAAAGACTTCCATTACGTAAGGCAGGAAATTAGCTTCTCTCTTATTAGTCACTGACACATCTCAGTTTTGCTGGTGTGGTTGACCTCCAGGAGAAACTTCTTTCAACCAGACTTTTTCTTTCCTTGACCCAATCCACTCTCATCTTCTGGCCTATTTTGTTTACAGAAATCCAGCTTGATTTCCTCCTATTATGTCATCATTAATGTTGTTCTTAAAGTAAAAGGTCTAGCAAATCCTTCTAATATTTTGATTTCTTACAAACCAAGTTCTGTAAAAAAGCTAAATCACTGAGAAGGTTGGATATAATAGAACTTCACTTGGCAGCACTGACTGGTCGTAGCAGGTGATGATGTCATCCTTTTTTTCCCTGGAATAATGTAATCTGTCCTCTTATGAACTAGCTCTATGTCTGCATCCAGCTTTAATGTGTATCTGCTTTGTGTCTAACCTCTCATCATTCACTCATTCCGTGATACCTGCTTTATCCAGACTAGTATTATGGGGCAGCCAGAGCCCATCCCATTCTTCGTCAGGCACAGGGCAGACAAATTAATCCTCAACAGGTTGCCAGTCTGCATGCATATAGACCCATCCTGACATGCACGTGTGTGTGTGTGTGTGTGTGTGTGTGTGTGTGTGTGTGTGTGTGTGTGTGTGTGTGTGTGTGTGTGTGTGTGTGTGTGTGTGTGTGTGTGTGTGTGTGTGTGTGTGTGTGTGTGTGTGTGTGTGTGTGTGTGTGTGTGTGTGTGTGTGTGTGTGTGTGTGTGTGTGTGTGTGTGTGTGTGTGTGTGTGTGTGTGATAATCACAGGCAAAATGGAGATTCACAAATTCACCTATGGCATGTTTTTGGGACATGGGAGGGATCCAGAGCACTTGATAAAAAAAAAGCATAGACAGTGATTAATAAATGTAGTTTTACCCTAAATAACCACACTGAATACCACCCTCAGTTCAAACTCCTTACCTTAAATTCAAAGAACTGACACTAGGAAAAGTTTCTTGAAGCTGAGTCATGCTGTAGTGATTTAAACCTTGGATAAAGGTCTGTTTGTTACTTTGAGTTGTAAAACTTAAAACTACTTCACCATGTCAGATTTATGCACTACTGTTTGCCAGAATTTGACACCTCTTTTTAGAAGCTAGGCCTGCTTGCAGTCTAAGATTCTCTTAGAATGTTTTACTAGCATTTAGTATTTTCTGATGTTGCCCTTAAGTCTGTTATAACAAGGCACCTATTGATTCCTGACTTGATAATGAGTTTGTTATTAACTGTTTTTTAACATCCAGTTCTAAACTAATATAGTTTGGTATGTACCATTTTGAAGTTGCATGGCTGGGATTCAGAGGCACTATTGGGCCAGTTGCAGCTAGCCTGACATTGGGTACATTTGTTTATGCAATGAGCCTCGAAGCTTAATATTAATGTAGACTGGGAGAAATCAGTGGAAGAAGGTGAGCTTATTAAATATCCCACTTATGGGTGCAGTCTACTGTGTGATGACACCACATACTGCTGAGGTGTAGCCACAGAGAAATATGAGGAAAAACACTGAATGTCCCTCATGTATGCAGCTGCAAGAGGCTTTACACGATCATGCTCAAAAAGCAGCAGCAAGAAGCAGAAGTCACGTGGAAACTTTAAATGGCTATTATAAAGGTGTCCTTATCTATGTCTTGACCTAATTAAAGGGTGGAGATGGCAATACTGGTGCAGCAGTAGTGTTGTCGCCTCACAGCAAGAGGTTCTCTCATTGAATTCTCAGCTGGAGAGCCTTCTGTATGGAGTCTGCATGTCCTTCCCGCTGTCGAGTGGCGTTCAAAAGACATGCATGAATGGGCATGCCTTCGTTGAAGGTTGGGCATTGAGCTAGCACCTTGGCACCGTAAAAATCTACTGCCAATCATTAGCGGACCGGAGTTCCGCTGTGGTGACCCTTAACCAGGAAAAGCCAAAAGAAGAAGATGGCAATACTGCAAAGTGATGAAAAAGAAAAAGCAGGCAGGAGGTAGAACATAAAGTGAAAACCTGAGGTATGAGCAGGATGGAGGAGAGGAAGTCATGAAAACATATTTTGGGGGCCAGGTGCCCAATTATATATATATATATATATATATATATATATATATTTATAGGGGAGTTATGCCTCTTAACTGTTACCTGTAGAGTTAGGGGTAAAGCAAATAAGAATTTTTTACAGATCACAAATGAGGAACATAATTTAACTGCTGGTCATTATTAACTTAGAATGACCAAAATAAAGTACAGTTTTAACAAAGATGCAACAAAACTGAGATAACTAATTAAGGGTCTCCAAATAGTTTTTGACTGAGAAACATGATGAGCTCCCTATTGAAATGTTGGCACTAGAAATGCCAAGTGCTGACATGCTGAAAAAAATTCCAAAAACACATGAGGAGAGCGTCACAAAAATTGCACTTCTCCTTAAAACTTATTTTTGTGGGAGGAAGCCCTTTCTGCACACCCCCACATGTGGGGGGAAAGCCCCCCCACATCCCCTCAACTTGTATATACCAACTTCAAGATCACCATACCTTGGAGAAAAGGGAATATTCTGAGAAATTGCATCTTGGACTTGGTATATACAAGTCCGATCTTTCGGCCATCCAGCTATATTTCAGGACTTGCTATAGCAGGTCCCTACATTTCAAATGGTTACCTGCATGGTGACAAGGTAAGAGAATGAAGGAAGTAAGGGATACAAGAAGAAGAGAAGATGGTTAGGGTAAGTACTAGATATATACAAAGAAACAGAATATAGACAAGACTGACAGAAGGGGTGCGGACACAGTGAGAGAGGGTGAAGCACAATTGAGAAGGAGACAACAAACAAACACAGGGTAGACAATGGTGTTTGGGAGGATTGGACAACAAGCAAGTTAGGCATAGATATAAAAGGGAGGAGAACTCTAGGATGTGGGATAGGATGGGGTTGTACAGCTGCCGTTCCTGCCAGTCATGACCCAGTGGGAGCTCACTTGTCATCTTGGGCTCTCTCACCACTGGGCTGTGGCCTAGATGGAGGAGCCAGTGCAGGGCAGAGATAAAACTCATGGAGCCCCAGGATGAGGATCTTTAGATGGCTAATGCAGGTATCTAGCTCCAGGTAATGAAATTCTTCACACTGTCAATAGGTCACAAAACTGTCACCTCCACTCCTACTGTTATCAGTGGGGACAACAGGCCCAGCCTTTGGTGCTGGTGTGTCTGCTGATGCTGATGTTACAAGATGTTCAGGTGACTGTGGCAGCTTGGTCCTTAGACGTTATGGGTGGTGGTGGTGGTGCCACATGTCTGTGTGGCAGGGAGGAAAACAGGTCTTGCTGGAGGACCTGGTGCAGGTCTAGATGCCTGCTGCACATAATTCTAAAATAAATATACTATACTTGAAAGAGCAACAGACACCTACATAAAATATCCAATAATGGCATAATATACAACCAAGATGGGGAATCAAGCCCACAGCCGTCATCACATTCAATCAGAAATCTTAATTATTAACATGTTGAGCTACTTGTACTCCCTCTACTCACTTGAACTGAAGCCTGAATTCATACATACAGTAATGGCATTAGACAAAGTATACTAAGAAGGAGAGTGAGTGAGTGAGTGAGTGAGTGAGTGAGTGAGTGAGTGAGTGAATGAGTGAGAGAAATGTGCACATACAATGAAAAAACGCAGCTCATTTGTATTTTCCTTTTATTATTGTAGGTACTTCACGTAGAAGTACAACAAACACCTACCACAAATTTACCATTGATGGCATAATAGATAACAGAGGTAGGGAAATCAAACCCATAGCCATCAGCATGCACAAAATGAAAACATTTATCATGGTTATAACATCAAACAGTCATACTGCTACCTTTGTACTATGAAACTTATCAGAGACATGCCAGTAGTGGATAAAACTTATACTGTACCAGACTACAGCTATACTGTTCCAACATACTGTTAACTTGTAAACCTGTACTGTCTGAAGCAGGTATACTCATCCCAGTGCTGACTCTGGTGATCTGTCTGCTTCCTGTGCAGCTGCACATTCTCTGCTATTGTTTCAGAGGTTATGGAGAGAAAAACAGGAATACAGGATATCTGGATGGCACACAGTTGCAGTTTGTATGTGTAGTTAAGGCAAGGGTTACTTAGGGAGTGTGGTTTGTTTAGATTTGAGGTATTTGGCTTTGAGCCTACTGATTGCTTGCTTGGTGATACTCTATAGGTTAGTGTAGTGCTGTCTAGTTTTGGTTGAGAGATCTTTTTTTCCAGTTTTCAAGTATTCATCTTGGACCTACATTACGATTTTCAATCCTCCAAGTCATTCAGTGTTGGCATGTTTAAATAGTTTGGAGACTTTAGGGAAGTGAGAGTTCTGAAGAAGTAGCAGAAATTGAGGGAATTGATTACAGGCAACATTGGGGTCAGTCAGGCAAAGTATGGATGACCAGTTTATGGTTGAGAGTTGGGCTTGCAATTTGGCAAGTCTGCATACCTCTCAACCACTTAAAGCAAGAAATCTGGACAAAGCCACAAATAATGGGGGAACAAGGGTCCAAAAATAGGGACACTTTTTAAATATTGCTCTTACAAACTTAGAAAGTTGGTAGAATAACAGGTTTTGCATTAGCATGAATTTTTTTAAGGATATGAAGTATGAAAATCAAATGTCTTCCATTATTTTCAGACTTCAGTCCTCAATGATTTGCCAGTGATTTGTCAGAAAACTACAATTTTTATGAGAACTGGTCCAAAAAATATGAGTAAAAAATCTGTACATTCTGCAAAAACCTGGACATTTGAGAGCTATGCACATTTGTGGGTAGACATGGATCTGACCATATTTAGGGGTATTTGATTTTTAAGTTTTGTATGTGAAATGTTATAGGGCAGTGGTCACTAAAGGGTGGTGAGTTGATGGAGATGTTGGAAGGGTGGAAGGTTATAATGATGCCCAGGAGTGAGTGGCAATTTGTTTTTAGATTAGGTCTGGTTCACTCCATTACTGGTTAGGTAATTTCAGGTTGGCAAGAAGTTCAGACATATTTTGCCTGTTGGGGCCAAGAAAGCTAAGGTTAAAGTCACCAAGGATAGTCATGTGCTTGCTAGGAGTTGATGATACAGTTAGAATACTATGCAGAAGAGCTTTGAATTTGTTTGTGATTGCAGCAGGGGGTGGAAGATAAGCACATATAATGTATTGAGGGTGACTTGAATGATTGTTTAATGAGAATCCATTTTGGCTCATTATAAATAGAGGGGGTTGACCTGAGCAACTACTGAAAAGCTGAAGGGTGGATTTATATGGGAGAATTACACCACCATTCCTTGTTTCAGGGTGAGAGTCAAACTAGGAGTTGTAACCTGGGAAAAATGGTGAACGTGATTGTGACAACTTTTGATCCATGGCTGTGCAATAGCTAATACATCAGGAGAGCAGGAGGCTAGAAAAGTACTGACATGATCCAGCTTGTTACGTATACTTTTGGCATTGACTAGAGCACTGGTGAGTATTAAGGTAAGGTGGGTGTTGGTGACATTATGTGTAAGTTTGAGGGATGGTCATTATTGGAGAGAATATTCTAATTGTGTTTAGAATAAGAAGTGTTGAAATTTGGACAGTGAAGTAGGGAGAAATGAAAGTCGGGGAGAGGGGTGAGATGTATTTTTGTAGGAAGCATTTGCTGAAGGAGTGGTAATATTTAAGGATGATGGTAGTGTTATGGATTAAGCATTAAGTGGGTGATGTTTCATGGGGTGGAATTATTTACAGATGTATTTTTAACCTAGTGTGGGTATGATACATATGGTGTTGCAGTGGTGAAGAGCGCTCCAGTCAGTTATAAGTTTGATGGAGATGAAATTTAGTGTTTGTAGCTTTAAGGAGGTTATCTTTTTGGAGAGTAGCGGAAGTGGTAAGAGTGTTTAAATTTGTTAGGCTAGGGGGTGGCTGGGATAATTGGGACTGGGAGGGGAGTGTAGTGGTTTATAACCACTATAGTATCATCAGTCTATCAGTCTGAGTATGCAAAGAATGATCACTGCCTCAAAAATGTTTTTCCCCCAAGCTTGCTATGAAGGAATCGAATGAGCTGATGAGTGAACTGACCGCTTCTTTCAGTTTTATTTTTTATGCACCCTATAATATTGTCAAATAAAAGTTACCTTATTAACTGTGCTTGAAGCTACAACTTTTTGGTGAATGGAGGTATGTTTTCTGATATCTGGGTTAGGGGGGGTCTGCTAACAGTAGAAATCAACTTGTAAACAATTAGAGGTAATTTCATTTACTTCAGGACTTCAGTTTTGCATGAAGCTTCTTTTTCAATCCATTGTCTTACTACTGAGGGTGGAAACAGTTTGTAAGCACATACAGCTTGGAGAGGGTGGTATAATTCAAGCAGTCAGCTCCCATAAACTAGAAGATGTAACTAAACAATGGTAATTTCAGAACATTACATAACCTGGCTTGTGTTTTTGCCAGTCAGTTGATGGAACAGGAGAATTCCTTCTTCTTTTTGTCAAACATCAGAAAGGCAGATGTTAGATTTTCAGGACAGTTCAGTTATGGGCTTTAGGAAGTGTCTCTTGTGGTTTTGTCAGTCAGTATATGGAACAGCATAGTGGTGCAACAGGTAGTATTGTTGTCTCAGAGCAAGTGGTTCTCTTGTTTTGTTATCCACAGGAGTCCACTCTGTGTTCACATGGGTTTCTGTGAGTGTTCTGTTTTCCTCCCACATGCCAAAGACATGCTGTAAAGTGCATTGGAGACTCCACATTGCCAGTAGGTGTGATTGTGTGCTTCATAGATTCATAAATACTAGTTTAGCTGCCCTTGTTGGACATTTTTAGCCTAGCCAATTTCCCTTTCAGTATTGAGAATCAAACCCTGTACCTTGTGTCTCTGAGGTAAACACCTTATCCATTATATCAACACCCAAAAGGAAAAATGACATGTTGCATTGGCCAGGAATCAAATTTGGGCCTCCTGCATGACAGGTGAGAATTCTAACAGTGATATAAGTCTGTACCTTGTGTCTGAAAGGTAAACACCTTAACCATTATACTAACTGCCAATCTCAATACTCATTTGTTAACCAGATGGGTTCACTGGACACACAATCCCTTTACAGGGTGACCCAGGAGTAACGTCTGGTAAAGTGACTTGCTCAAGCTCATACAGTAAGCAAATGAGGGCTAAATGAGTCAAACCCTGTACGACAGGAACTATAGCTCACAGCCTTAACATGGAAGAAAGACCAAGTAACCTACTTCCATTTCTTCTTTTCCTTGAAGACTCTGCAGGGCAGCAGTGGTTACTTACAGGGTCACTCTAATAGTAGATGTGACTAGTAAGAGAGTGAGTGAATGAGATGGATCAGGTAAATTCCTTCCTCTTCTTTTTTAAAGTTCAGAAGGGCAGCCCTAAGACTTTCAAGACAGTTCAGCTGTGTGCTTGAGGAAGTGTTTTTTTACCTGCAGAGCTATATGCTTGTACTACTACTGAAGGGGCATGAGTAAAACATGTATAATAGTGACTCTACTTCAATTAGAGCAGATGCCCTGGAGGTAAGGGGTGAACTGCCCATGTGCAGTGTTGCTCACAGGTGCCTCGGCCTGAGCTTGACATTGTAGAATTCATGCAAAGTGGAGCATTTTTTGAGACAGTAATTAACTGAGCCCTCATCTGCATAATCACGATGTCCATGTACTGAATCTGCATAATAAAAGCACCAGGAAAGGCACTGTGTCTTATTTCATTACAGAAGAATTCATAGAGCAGAAACATCTAAACCTGCGATAGGTGAGTCTTGTATTGATAGCTTAGAAGCACTGGATCCCAGAGTCTATAAAGAAGGTACCTTTTTTCAGCTTCACTTTTTAAAGTATGGGTACTGTTAATTGCTGTGTTAGCTAGCCTCATAATGAACTAGTTTGACATTACTTTTATGGGTTACTGAAATGGTCGAGTTAGGGCGTACTGCAAGGGTATTGCACTTGTGCTGAAGAACTGTTAAGCCTAAAGAGAAACACACCCATCAGCAAGTACTCAGAGCACATGTGAACACATTCAGGCCAGCCTTGTACTATCACTTTGTATAAAACCATTTGCCTGTTCTATATCTTATACATATACCACATGTGCAAAAGTCTTCTTAAGAATGGGAGGAAACAGTTATGTGATGTTATGGAATGGGAATGTTTAGCCTGTCATAATGCAAGGACACTTACTCGTTATTGCTATGTGCCTGACATTAGGTAAACTGCATAGACAAATATGGCTACAGGACATACCAGTGGCATGTTACACAAGTAAGGGGAACAACATTGTTGTAAGGGGGTTTCTAGCCACTTAGGAATACTGAGCTAATGCCACTGTTTTTCATATATACAGAGCAAAACATAGGAAGGTTAGTAAATGGAAAAACACTGGTGACTCTACTGAAAAAAGGTACACTTAAATTTTTCTGAGGCAGAAAGTGAGGTGCTATTCTAGGCCATATTTTCCATTGCTGATGGCTCTTTGGGCAGGATGCTGCTGACTAGGCCTACCAGGAACATCTCTGGAAAGACATTATGGCACACATTAATGCTGTTGGTTGCCACTGACATGGTCTGCAGCAGGGCCATGGAAATTACTTATGCTGCAGAGGAAAGATCTGTCCACATGACATAAGAAGGTATGTCAGTGGGTGGAGGCTGTCATTTGAGCCATTTCTGATGAAGATGGAGGAGTTTATAGTCTCTGTCAGAAGGACTGACACTCGCACATGGTCTCACAGTGTAGTGCTAGACATTGTTGCAGAGCTTCATCATGCACCAAGAGTATCCACTAAAGATGCCCCAGGTATGCAGCAGTCTTTCTCTGTATCGTTGCCTGTTATTCCTCTTTCACAATCACCTACTGGAAAACATATTATAGTTGTCTGATTTAGGTTATACAGAAACATTGGGGATTTCACCTACATGACTCTCTGCACAAGGTGTGGTATTTAAGTTTTTAGTTTTCAAATGCTGGTATTCTTACATCAGACTTTGAAGTGTGCTTTTAGGTGCTAGGTCATATTTACTCAAGGTATTGTGCTTTGCTGTGCTCACAGATGATTCTGTATCCAGCACCACCACTGTTGAATTGCCTCTACCTGGTGTTGGAGGATCTGCAACCTCTGTTGTCACAGACAAGGACTATGGCATTGCGTGATAAAAGACAGAAAATGTGACCAGTGGGTCCCCAGTAGAGGACCATGGGCATATCCTCTGTGCCTTTGGACACCTAACAGACATGCATCACAGAGGGAGGGCATGTTAGTGGGTACACTAACTGTCAGGGACGTGTGGTACCCTCACCCACCAGACATGTGTCAGGATCTGCCTGTAGCTGCATTGGGCAGGGGAGGGGGTTCTGGTTCTTATTGAAGACATGGTTACTGCCCACCTCCTGACCTGTGTCAATAGCTGCAACTCAACATATGTGCAAGGCCATTATGGAGCACAGGCAAGTACCACCACAGCCATGCTGGAGTAAGTAAGGATGATGCAGAGAGTGTGTGTGAGATGACCTATGAGAGTGCATGTCTTGTCTGTGACTGTTTCAACAGATTAAATCATATACTTGAACATGCCAAGTCCTCTCAATCTTACATGCTATCTGTGAGGCTCTGTCCTTGAAGCCATTCCACTGCTACCTCCAAGGATAGTGGCACTCCTTTTACTACAGCCTGTCTACATTACTGTGGCCAAAGCTATGTGCAAACAGCTGCCTCCATGCCCTTGCCAATACAGACAATGCCCCCTCCATCTAGCCTGCTCATCCCCTGCTGCTGGCTCCTCCACCAGCTCCTCATCTAGCTCAGCCTGTACTGCTTGATGTGTTTTGGACTGCTTTTCCTTTCGGTTCTTATCTTGCTCTATAGGTTCATAGGTTCATAAATTACTACTAGGCTGGGTGCCCTTTAGGGCCATTTTAAGCCTAGCCAATTACCCTATATGAGGATCAAACCCTGCACCTGGTGCTCATAAGGTAAACACCTTAACCATTATGCCACCCTTCCCACACTGCCTCCTAGCTATGATATTGTGTAGAATTGCACATACTTAAAATATTTTTGCATATATGCCAAGATCAAACTGCAGGGCACTGCTGGATGAATCCATATAGTGAAGTTTGTTTTCAGCAGCCCAAACACATGCTCCACAATGACCTGTGTTTAGGATTGGGCATAGCTGTACCTGTGGTCTGCTTCATTCTGCAGATTTGTGATGGGTATCATCAGACAGGGTTCCAGGCCATGTCTGGGACCACCAGTAAAATATTCTGGGGTAAGATCACTCGAGCAAACCATTGGTACAAGTCATAGATATGCCACATGTGGGAGCTGTGGCCTACAAACACATTATAGATGACACCCTATGCATTAAAGACCATCTGGCAGTTGATGGAGAAATACCCTTTGTGGATCATGGACCTCTTTACCAGTTCCTCAAGTGGGGCTTTTGTTTCAATGTGATTGTAGTTTGTGGTCTCCAGTAGTGAGGGAAATGGGCTATATCATAGGATCCTTGCATGGTGTTCCCTCTTTCCTCTGTTGTATGTTGGAACTACATATGTTTCTCTACATATTGAAACATAGCTTTGAGAAACTAATGGAGTTTTCTCAAGGTAGATGCCTGATTTTGAAAAAAAAAAACCAACAAATTAAGAACAGGAAAGCATCAAAGCAAACACTGTTGAAGTTGTCTAATAGAGCATAATACACTGGTACCTCAACTTTTCACCCTCAATGGATAAATTCACTTCAGCAACAGCCATACTTTTACACATCTAAAACCCCTAATTAATCAATTAACATTTAAAGACAAAGACATAATTTTTGTAGACAAAAACATACTTTTTTAAACACTAGAATATACATAAATACCAAAAATTCAAAATGCACATTCTACAAGAGTAAACACTTTGATACCAAATTATTAACGTTTTGTTACATTTTTAAATATTTTAATACATCAAACTTTATTTCATATATGAAAACTCAATTTACTAAATTAACATCTAAGTTGAGACCCCTAGGGGATAATTTTCTAAAACTCAGAATAAATTTACTTTCCAAAACAAGACGTTTCCTAACAATATCACCCCCCCCCCTTATATAATACAGGTTGGGCAAGAACACTAAAGAAAAAGGATGAAAGGTTCCTACCATGTATATTAACAAAATGTTCAGCAACTGGGTGCCTCATATTCCTATTCCGAACATCCTTTACGTGCTCCATAATTCTTACCTTCACAGCTCTCTTCATTTGTCCTATATACCACTTGGTATTAACATGCCCACAACCCACTGCATACACCACCCCACATAAATTACAGTTAAACCTACTTTTACATACAATCTTTTTACCATTAATGCATTCAGGCAAAATATTTTTAATATAAGTACAAACTTTACAACGACCACAAGCAAACACATCTAACAACTCATATGGGTTACCATAATGACCCATATCCAAAAGTTCTTTCAAATTAGCATAATGCCCATAGGAAAACCTAACAAATTTAGGAAACAAGTTACCTACATTTATGTCTTTACATATAATATGCCATAAATCTAAAATAATCTTTCTAATGTTCTCTGAAAAAGAAGAGAACTTAAGAGACAAAGAACATTTCTCTCTTATCCGGGTCTTCAGTAGAAATACTGCCGGACCTCATTTTACTACTTCTAGATTTACCATACAAAACTTCTTCCAAGGCATGTTGCAAGATATCTTCACTGTAGCCTCTCTCTCGAAGTCTGTCTCTAGCCTCCAAAAGAAATCTTCTCTTACAATTTTCTTCTGAAGTATTCCAAGTAATATATTTAAATTCACCCAAGGGCAGGGATTTAAGCAAGTGGGGTGGGTACACTTTATCAGATTTTCTCCATGGAGACAAGAGGACCAGGTAGCCAGTTTCTCTGTATCAGATTGTTTCCATGGAAATATGAAGACCAGCTGCAGGATTGCTACTGAGCATGCATGTATTTGATAGAAAAAAAGCCTCATAATATTCAATATTCTTTTTCATTTACTTGCTTACACTTAGAACTTGCTACTAAATCAATATTGGGTCCTTAATCCAGTCATTTCCCCATGCAAGAATGAGAAAAAGCACATTATTATTTCATTTTTCATGCTCTTTTAACCAGGCTTTTTTCATTGCATTGCCTGCATTTCTTAAACCTGAACAAGAAGAAAGAGAGAGGGGAGAAAGAAAAAAAAAGCAACACCTGTTTAGAATCCCCATTACAGTTAAAAATAACTGAAAAAAACTTTACATTATAACACATAAAGAAATCCATACACCACAAAAATAGTCCTAGAAAGAAAAAAAATGTCATTACTTACAGTTAACTTTCTCCCTCCTCTTCCCCTCCCCAAAGCATTTTTGAACATTAATGACACGAAGTAGGGTGTATGCTTTATTGTCCCCCACAAGTCCAACAAATTCTGAAAAAGTCCACTATTTCCAGATGTTCTTGTTCTGTCACATTTCACAAATATAATTATTGCACTGTAATCCCACATTAAGTTACTGGTTTTATTCCTGTTCATATCCATCTCCCAAATGCTGTCTCTGCTTCCAACATACTGTTGATTCTTCTAGCCAACTCTCATGCTCCCTTCCTTCACTCCAGCATTTTCCATTGAAACATTAGAAATAGTTTCAATGACACAATCTATCCGTGGTCTTTATAACCAGAAGAACAATAAGCAGAATCCTTTTCTGTTTCACAGCTCACTTTTTGTCGGGCAAACTTTTCTATTTCCTCCTTAGCATGTACTTCATCAATAAATGATTTTGTCCCTTCAGGGAAGAATACTTTGAAGACAACTGGGTACAGCAGTTTGAATCTCACACCTGCATCTTGACATTCCCTGAAAAGTGGAATAAATTTGCTTCTCTTCTGCCTAGTGTACAATGAATAATCATTCTCCACAAACACTACTATCTCCCACTTTTAGTACTTTGCCCTTCTGCCACAGTTTTGTCAAAATCAATTCCTTCTGCTGGTAGGATTGCATCTTTACTATTAAAGGTCTAGGTTGCTTTCTCATAGCCAGGTTTGGAGCATAGACACATTCTTCCCTTTCAACTAACCACTCCTGCTGTGGAACACCAGTCCAGTTGCTTATTTGTACTTTCATAAAATTAATGCACGCTGTTCCTTCCAGTTTCTCTGGTATAGCTGAAAATGTCATGTTTTATTTATGTGCTCTCTGATATTCAGCCAGTGTTTTCTTCATTTTGACTTCTGATTTTCTTCAGCTTTATCACCACAACTGAATATTTGTTTAAAGCTTCTTCCATTTTTTCCAGACTTTTGCTGTTTGTGTTGATATACTCAATCAGTGTTTTATTTTAACCAGGTCTTTGTGCAGTTTCTTACACCTTCCTGTAGGTTACTGGAATTCCTGTCTGAAGGTTGCATTGCTTTTTGCTGAACAGCTGCAGAACTCTCCCCAGTCAGTGTTTCTTCCTCACTTTTTGTATCTGATTTTTTCCAGGTCCTCTGTTTTTCTTTTTTCCTGGCATCCAGGCAGTACTAGGCAGTTATTGAAATTTACCCATAAACAGAAGTCTACTAGTCTTCTCTGCTGAGTTTCTGTTTTCACACTGGGAGTGCTAGAATTAAACTGTTTCTCAATGTGTAGCCATTTTTGAAGTCCCACACCATGGCTAAGTTGTCTTAATCCCAGGCACTGTATTTAAATTAAAGATATCAAATATTCTGGAATTTGGATGTAAATCCGTGTTACATTGTGGTATAATGTCAGACAGCCACATTACTAAAAATAATAGGCATACTATAATTTATACTTTGCCCCAACCCTCCCTGCAACACCTATCTTAGTTGTGTTTAATGCTAACCCTAAACATAATGTTAGCCATAGTTCTTATCCTGTCATATGATCATAGTAGTTACAAAGCAACTGAGCCAAGTGGCCATTCCTGCCTTGCCATTACCCACCCTTAAGCCTTACTTCACTGTGCAAGGAGGGTCAAGCCAGAGGTCCATCAGTGAATTTATGAATACCCATCCAGTTGCCCAATTCCTTTTTAAGGGTAGACTGCATTTCACACTGCTTAATTTTGAGAAGAAATTTGTTCCAGAGAAGGAGTAGGTGATGCATGGCAAATGTATCCCTTTACCTTGTTTTGCTGATTTGGTGAACAGGTTTAGATCTCTACCCCCTGCTGTTAGTTGGACTGTTTGATTTATGAAGGTATAACAGTTCTTGGACTACTGGATCCTATATGGCCCTATTGCAAAGCACAGGTCACCCTTTAGGAGTCTATATGATAGTTATGGGATAAAAACATATATTTTCAAGTCTTTTCTACTAGCTCAGGCCTTTTAAACCCTTAATCGTTTTAGTTAGGAACTTTTGGGGTCTTTCCAATTGCCTGATATGTTTACTGAGGTATATCCCAAAGAGGGCATTGTTTTCTAAGATAGGCCTAATCAATATGGAATTAAAAGAGATGATGACTTCAGTGACTTACAGGAAATACCTTTCACTAGGAGCTGTGAAAAGCAGAATGATTTCTTAACCACTGTCACAAGATGGTGGTCAAATGTGAGGGAGGTGTCTACCCAAGTACCCAGGTCTCTCACAATATTTGAAGTGGTATGCTTCATATGTTGTAGGCTGAAGGTAGAGGTTGCTTACTGAAGATGACAGTGTAGCACTTTTAGTGTTAAGTTTGATCCCATTTTTCTAACATCGGTTACTGTTGAGTGTAAGCTCCTGTTAAAGTTCCTGAATGTCAGAGGAAACCTGATAACTCCCAATTTCCAATAATTTGCAAATTAGGTTACCACAGATCTTCATTTGATATATGGATGTCCCAGCACAGATCCTTGAGAGACTCCACTGGTCACCTTCATGTTCTTGTAGGACACACCACCTACACTGACCATATGCATTTTGTCTCTTAAGGTAGTTAGCTGTCCATCTAACTATGTACAAGTCTGTCTGTAGCTCTTTTAGTTTGTTTATTATGTTTGCATAAGATAAGGTGTCAGATGCCTTGGTGGTGTTAAGGTATGCTGTATGCCTTCCTGGCTGACAGTCAACAGCCTGAGTCATCCTTTCAAGGAACTTAACTGGATTCATAATGTAGGGTCAGCCTTTAGCAAAGTCAAACTGTTGGGAGTCAAGGCTGATACAGTTTTTGATATCACAGTTTATCAAGCCAGTTATAATACATGCCAAAGCTTTGCAGATAAGGCTCATGAGATTGATGGATCTCTTAATTTCCAGGGGCAGTAGTGGGGCCACCTTTAAGAAGTGGCATCATAACAGTTGTGCCTCGCAGGTATGTGACAAAGCCCATTGCTAGACTCAGATTAAAGCGATTAACTCATTCAATCCAACGGAGCTCAGGAAGTTTGCACTGTATCTTCCAATGGGTGGAGGGTAAGCCTTTTGACAGGATCACATTATATCCTGTCATTTCAAACATATGTCTGTATCTCTTCAGTACAAACTATTTTTATTGTAGTAATGTTCTTTAGGTTCTAGGTGATAAACCAGTTTTTATAAGTCACAGTAAGCACTGTATTACGTTTATAATATATTGCAAAGAACTTGCAATATCTCAGCAACCACTCAAGTTACACATATACTATCAGCAGCATTTTATTCATCTAGCTGATAGCATTCATACAAGGCTAAAGAGTTCTGTCTGTGTTACTTGGTTGAGATATTTGGAAAAATGTGAAAATTATATCTAGGTAAATTAATATCATTAAAATGACAGTATATATTTACTCGCACTAGACAGAGGACAAATATTAATGCAATTGAGTTTGCCATTGTGTAAGCTTTAAGATGAAATCTTAAAACCTTGTACATAGCATGGTTTTGGAATTACTGATGCAATTATAAACAAGCAGTATTTGACACCTAGAGGCGTCAGTAGGAGTTTACTGTAAATGCACCGGGAGGCGTCACTCAGATGTAATGAGTTGAGTGTTTCTACCAGTGCTTGTTTAGGGCTATTTATTAGGCAACCAGATATGTTATCAGGTCCCATGCATGATGTATTTTTTTTATTTTGGAGAGAACTTATAGTACATGTTCTTTGGCGATTTTTTGGAGGGTGGAGTCCCTGTTGGGCATAAGGGCTTTGTATAGTTGCCTTTAGGGGTGAAGCTGGCACTAAATTTGATTGCCAGTATGTTGGCAATATCCTGTGGATTGAAAGAGGTAATAACTCTGAGCAGTGTTGAGTACTATTGCCTATCTTCCCTGATGTAACTAAAGAAGGATGTGTAACAATCTTTAGCTTCCGTAACTAGTCTGAGTTCATGAGATGCTGTTGTCTTCCTGACATTTTTTTAGTTTCTTAGCTAATTGTCTGATGTTTTACCTGATTTGAGGGTCTTTTGTTTTGATGGGTCTACTTGTATATACTGAAATCTCATTAGGCCGAAGACCAGAAACCCAAATATTCACCTTCCCTGAAACATACAAATATTGAATCCCATAATACTGAAAACAGTAAAGCAGTAATAATGTACCTGTATTCCAGCTGAACAAAATGCCCAAAGCAACACAAATGCATTACTTCGTAACACAACTATTAAACTTCAAAGCACCACTTTAGCATTTCTACACAGCACCACACTTGCCATATGTAAATTATACACTAAACACAATATAAACAAATCAAAAAATTTTTGCCATATTTTAGTTAAACTACCTCAAAACTAACTCTTCGCAAAACTACACAAAATAACTATTTTTATGTCTTTCATTTTAGCTACGCCCCCCCCCACTCACTGTAAATTAAATATATCAACTCCGAGATCACACTACTTTGAGAACAATGGCAAACTCTAAACATACATACCATTCAAGTATAGGTTCATAGGTAGGTACTAGGCTATCTGCCCGAGGGCATTTATAAGCCTAGCCAGAGTGTGTCGGCTTTTGCTGCCCCATTGATTAATTAACTGATCCTCTGTCAAGCAGAGTCAATGAAGTGATCCCAGGGGTGTATTTTCTGTTACCCAACCACTCGTCAAGGTTTCTCTTGAAGAGTGTTGGTGAGGGGCTCTGCCTAATGTAGTTTGGAATTTTGTTCCAAAGCATGGGGAGTCTCTGTGACAGGAATCTATCCCTCCAACATGTTATATTTATTGTTGTGGTGAGGCTTAACTCAGTAGAGTGCATGGCTCGCAGTGACTTGGATTTCTTTATGTAGAGCATGTCCATCAATTCTGAGTTGGACATGGCTTTGTAAGTCAGGCAGAGATCACCTCTGAGTAAGCTATATGCCACTGAGTACAGCCAGAGTTTTTTCAGTCGGGCTGCATAGGACATATGTTTGAGGCCAGTAATCCTCTTGTTTAGATGCTTTTGTGGTCTCTCCAGCTGTTGGAAGTGTCTTGTGAGGCGCATCCCGAATGGGGCATTGTACTCTATGATGGGTCTGATGAGTGACGAGAAGAGGGGCACTATAACCTCTTTATTTCTAGATGCGAACCCTTTAGTAATTATCTGGGCCACATAGAAGGATTTCTTAACTACTTTGGCAATATGATTGTCAAAGGAGAGATTACTATCTCCCTGGGTCCCCAGATCTCTTATTACCTCTTCTGTATTAAGGTGGCTGCCACCTATGTGGTAATTTGTGGGTGTTTTGTTTTTCCCAAAAGGGATGACTATGCATTTTTGGCATTTAGCTTAAGGCCATGACTTTGACACCAGGTGTCCATCTCAGTACGGCCCTTTTGGAGGATGTCCGTGTCAGCCGGAGAGTCAGTTATGGCTCCCAGTTTGCAGTCATCGGCAAACTTGGTCAGCCATAGTCCTCCTGTGTTTACCTGTACTTCTGAGAAGTATATGCCAAACAGTAGGGGTCCCAGGACCAGGCCTTGTAGGACACCACTTGTGACTGGTTTAGAGTCGGACCTGGAGCTCGCTATTCTTACCGTGTGAGTTCTGTCTGTAGGCCAGTTGGTAACCCATCTCGTGATGTAGGGGTTTATGTTCAGGCTGGTGAGTTTTTCTGTAATACCTGAGTGGGGAATGGTGTTGAAAGCCTTGGTGAGGTCAAGGTAGGCTGTGTGAACAACCTTTCCCTCGTCTATGGCCTTAGTGACTGTCTCAAAGAAGTCAACCAGATTTAGTAGGCATGATCTGCCCTTAACAAAGCCAAACTGGGTCAGGTCAAGTGTTTGGAGGTTCCCATTGTCTTTGTTAATGAGTTCCATGATGATGCGATCCATAGCCTTGCAGACCAGGCTAGTCAGGCTTATGGGGCGATAGTTACCAGGGTCAGTTGTGGCCCCTCCTTTGTGGAGTGGAATAACCATTGCTGTGTGCCATTCTATGGGCACGTAGCCTGTGGAGAGGCTGAGGTTGAACAGTGTGTTTAGGTGGGGGGTTAGTTCGTTCTGTAGTTCGTGCAAGACGCAGCCTGGGACACCATCTGGCCCCACTGACGCTGTGTTTTTGGCTTTTGAAAGGGCTATTTTCACCTGTGAGTCTGTGATTTCTGGGACACTACACTTTTCCGGTATTGTTGTGAGCCCTTTTGGGGGTGAGAGGGGGGAGTGAAGTTTGCACTGAATCTATCTGCCAGGATGTTGATAATATCAGTAGGTTCAGTATATTTTGTGCTATTTTGCACTAGTTCAGTGCATATCTGCGAGTTGCCACTTAGATTCTTAACATAGCTAAAGAAGGCTTTGTGGTTATCTTTTGAATCCTTGGCTATTTTTCTTTCAAAGTTAGCCTTGGATGATTTCATGAGGGACCTTAGTTTCTTACTGATACTGATCAGGGATGTCTTTCCTTCTTGGGATTTGCTTTTTTTCTGAACTAGTTTCCTCCTTCTGTTGTATAGCCTGTTTATGGCAGGGGTCCACCAGACTGGTTTCCTTCTCTTAGAAGACTGAGTCTTGGTTTTGCTAGTGATGGCATGATCCATGCATCCTTGTAGGTGCTTATAGAGTGCATTTGTAAAGGTTTATGCACCTTGGGCAGCATTATCTTTTAGCATGGGGGCTATGAATCTTACTGTCTCTGTCTTAAGTAAGGTGAAGTTTGCTTTAGAAAAGTTTTTACTGTGGTTTCCTTAGTTGGGGGTGGCGGTGGGCTGTGGACATCCAGAGTGCTTAGTTTATGGTATGATCTAACTAGTGATGGGTTGACCTCCGGTGTGGAACACCTGCCGCCCATGTTTGTGATGACCAGGTGCAATATGTTTTCACCTCTGGTAGGGGAGTTTACCAGCTGATCTAGGGCATTTGAGTTGATGAATTCCAGGAAGCGCTGGGCCTGGGAGTTTGTACTCGAGTAGTTTTCACAGTTAATGGTAGGGTAATTGAAATCACCCAATATCAGGGTGTTCGGTAGGACCTTCATGTTTTCCAGTGTCTCCAGAAAGATGGAGTGGTGGTCCTGGGTCATGGAGGGTGATCTGTAACAGGCCACAATTTGCATTGCAGATTTGCCCACTTCTGTATCCTTTAAACACTTTGTAACTCCATAAGTTTCACAGTGACACCACGATAGCAGAACATAATATCCACCATACCTGTTTTTATGTCCTTACTGTGAATCCTTAAAGAGACAGCATGAAAAAATGACATGGAGCTGCTTACTGCTTGGTGTAATGGATTTGAAGTGTTCTTAAGACACTCAGTCTTGCTGGCTGGATTCTGCTAAAATTCAAAGTCTGGTTATATTTGCATTCACAGTCTGTTGCATACAGAAACTTGCAGAATATACACTGATGAGAGAATATACTTTGCAGCATCAACTTTAGAGAGCAGTAACAAATAACTTTTTATAATAAATCAAACGGAACCACGTTGCAGCTTAAAAGTACTGTTCCAACTTTACTTCTCATATAGTACAGATGATGTGAGAGATATAACATTTACCTTAGGACTTGTGTCCCTATCATATCTCTAACATAACTGGATTTATACAGCTCTTTATATACAGTTTTAGTCCTGTAGAAACAATACTAAGCTTCCTTGTTTAACAATGTCTTGTAAGAGACCAGCTTTTCTGACAGTGTGAATATCCTGTAACAGTGTCCTGATGTCCATGTAGAAAAACATATTTTTGAGGAAACACATTGTTCTGTATTCTATTTGGATATGTGTATATGAACATATGTTCTTGTACCAATGCTGATAAGCATATCCTGTTTTTTATTCAGAAAAACATATTTTTGAGAAAACACATTGTCAGAGATCAGCTTTTCTGACAGTGTGAACATCCTGTATTTTATTTGGATCTTTGTATAAAACATCTGTTCTTGTATATCCTGTTTTTCCATGCAGAAAAACATATTTTTGAGAAAACACATTGTCACAGTGTCATAAACATATCCTGTTGTTTTAGGAAACATATTGTGTCCATCCTGTTATTTTAGGAAACATATTGTGTCCATTTTTATATGCAGAATAACATGTCATTGTTCTTTAAAAGCAGATTTTGCATTTTTGTTCTTGCATACATCCTGTTTGAGTCTGTAAGGGAAAATGTCCATTCTTTAAAAGCAGATTTTGTATTTTTGCTCTTGCATACATCCTGTTTGAGTCTGTAAGGGAAAAATGTCCATTCAGCAGATTCCTTTTCCAAGCCATGGTAATTTAGTATGGATGCTGATTACATATTACTAAACTCTATTTCTACATTTAAGCAAGCTTTATCTTATACATTATTTATGTTGCATAATTGCAGCAAAATTACTTTCAACCTTAGTATATTGTTGAGCACACTCTAACAATTCCGTCTTTTTTATTTTAAACTAGAGAAATAAATTCACCATTATTTGGTAATACTTTTTCATTATGACAATTAACAACAGTAACTTGACTAGCTTTTGCTAAGCAGACTTTAATAAATGTAAATAATATGCAACCAAGCATTACAATAACAATAAAAGAAATTAAAAATACAGTGATTTTTCTTGTCTATCCTGTAAATAGATTACTAAACCATTCACTCCCGTCATCATTCCAGTTTTTTCTAGTATGTTGAGACACTTGTGCAATCACTTCTAAATGTGCTTTTACAGATTCTGTTTTGTCTGGAATAAATGTACAACATTGTTCTCCTATTAAAGCACATGTACCCCCTTGTGATGCTAATATGTAATCTAATGCCATTCGATTCTGCAAAACCATAGTTTGTATTGCTGTCATTTCGACAGTAATGTCAAGGACTGCATTGAAAGTGGCATTTGCCAATACCTCAACTAGTTTAGATAGTTTTCTCAGTTCCCAGATGGCTTTTGCAGCCCAGTACCAAGGGAAAATACCTGCTCCAGAGATTACATCATCTCCTAAATCCATATCTTTTAATTTAATATAATTAAGATTTTGATTATATATACGTGATGTATCTAAGGTGTCTACTGGATTTTCTGGACTTTCAATTACAGGTAATATATCCCTTTTCTTTTTTGTATTCCTAATGTTTCCTTTTGGTAACTCTTTTACATGATGCATTTCTGGTGCCACCAATCCTATATAACAGGTGCCATCCCATCCCTTTGGTAACCATTTATAAGCATATTTACCACAGATGTAATATAACCCATCTGATAGAGCAACACTGCTATTTACCAGACTGCCATTTACTTGCCCCATAGTAGGAGTTTTATCATGTACAACTGTAAAGTTTTTATCTGTTTTACTTCTCCAACATGTAATATTAGTTTTACAGTCATTTTTGTCATTTTGTGAAAAATGAAATACTGCTGTGTCACTTAATATTAACTGACCCTTAATTGGTATTAAAATAGGAAAACCATGAGAAAATATGGTATGTGGTTGTGAAAATTTATCATTTCAATTGTTTGAATACAATTGCTATTACCCACTGGAACAGTTCCATTTTGTTGAAAACATGTGATCCCCTGTACTATAGCAGATAACTGTACTCTTGCTTTACGTAATTGTACATTTATAACTTGATCTCCTGTTTCATTTATTAATACTCTCCAACTACTAAGAGAATTTAGTGGAATAGGTATTAGAGGCATTACCCCTGTTATTTTTGGTATTAAACTACATACCCAACAATTAGAAACATTCATGCTTTTTGCATACCAACATTGTCTTGCTAAGAAAGTGTTAAAAGATGGTGACCAGTCTTGTTCATTTTTCCACATTTCTTTACTCTCTCTTATGTAACTTTACAGTTTGATTAACAGGTTGTAAGTATAATTTAATACTAAGCAATACAATAATAGTTAGTATAATAGCTATTATCAATTTAAAAAAACATCCTTTAAATAGAAATTCCATTGTTAAATCATTTTGCCTTTGGTCATCTGAAACTGAATTTCCAAAAGGATGCACTTTAAACCATGTCAATTTCATTAGGGTTTTCTCTGTTGGAAACCTACAAAAGAATACATTTAATCAGATTTACATTGTTCAATATTTTTTATCATTCTTAGTTGATCTTTATGTACCAACATTGTTCTGTTTTTTTTTTCCTTTGATTTTGTACACTAATGGTCCAATTTGTTCCACTACTTCAAAAGGGCCTTGCCAATTGCTAGCCCATAGTCCTTCCATTTGGAATGTTTTTACCAATACTTTGGTTCCACAGGGAAGGTTTTCTTCAGCTGGTATTATTGGCACCTTTTTACATAGATGGAACGCTTGCTCCCTTGCATTATAGTCACATATACTAGTAAGTTGTTTTAGCCATTCCTGATGTTTGCTAATTTCTAGCATGGGCCTACCATTAGGTAAATCTGGATCAAATGGTAATTGTATGGGCATTCCTGTCATTATTTCATATGGAGAAATACCTGTTTTGCTGTTTGGTGTTGCTCGAATACCCATTAAAATACCAGGCAGATGATGTACCCATGTATTGCCCTTTTCCAAGCATGCCTTTTTAGACGTTCTTTAACATCCGATTCATACGTTCTACAATGCCATTAGATTGTGGATGGTATGGTACATGAAACCTTTGCTGTATGCCTAACAAATTACACATTTGTTTAATGAGATCACTAACAAACTGTGGGCCATT